>NW_010334838.1:26214-32892 GCF_000700745.2 Antrostomus carolinensis | reverse complement strand
TCCCTACTTCTGAAATATTCTGGAGCAGCTTTCCTAATCAAGCATTTTGTTGAGAAGATGAAGAAATAAGAAGTATGAAAAAGCATTTGTCAGGAAGAGGAAAATCATGACGGATTCCAGTATTCCAGACATTTTGCCATAAACATTTCCCATATTTAAATTTATTTCTGTGAATCTTCAAATGAAATTGTTGCTTAAGAAACAAAACACGAGTGTTTAAATATTGCATCTTTGTCAAATTGCTTTGTGTGAATTTACTTGCCTTGTATAACTTAGCTATGCCATTGTATTAAGTGGGCTATCAATAATCCTGTGGAAGAAAGTCTTTGTCATTTTTAAACGGATACATCAAAGATGTCTTTGTACTGAACATCATGATAATAGCTGCCCCATGAGCAAGACAACTGTATTCACATACGGCAATTTCCCAAAGGTTTGCAAACCAGAAGACTGCCTAAATGAACCAGATACTTTATCCAACTGATTTTGCTTGACAAGCTGTAGTCATTAACTCTAAATGATCTATTTAAAATATAATTATGGCATTAATCATCATCAGATCTTATACCTCTACCAAGTTGTCTTGAGTTTTCACAGTGTATAAGCAATTAAAATGACTTTAAATAGTCAATCTAAAGATTTTATAACCACCATCTAGAATTACTTAAAATCTTTAAATACAAGGCATTTTAGTAAAAAATATTCTAGAAAAGACTTCCCAAGTGACAGCAGAAGCCAAGATGCATATTCAGGTGATTTAAATTCCAGCCTAAGTGCTGTGGCTCTAGGCAGGTCTTCTGTAGCACTCTATTGTGTCCCTACAAAACACTCTCGGAGACACAGATGGAGAACCATCTATATGTGCCAATGATACAAAGCCTTCATAACATGACGACACCATGGTGCACCAAGCAGGTGATGTATATTATTGCTGTGCAAAGGACACCACTAACAAAAAACTAATGAGGAAAAAGGATATAGAGTATAAAGATTCTACACAGAGTGTCTGCATCCTCTCTCCCTATATAAATAACATCTACACATATACAGCTACATCTTACCTTGCTTCCTTGAATACCTTTTGGGCCTGGCTCACCTGGAGGTCCACTGATACCCTACACAAAAGTCAAAGTATAGAATGAGTTGCCTTTGAAGATGCATGTAAAGTTTCTTTTGAATTTGGCCTGAACAGGGTACACTAAAATGTAGCACAATGGTAAGCTCTAAAGGACAAGGGTTTTCTGTGTCACGTCCTGTGAAGTGCTCAACACATTGAATATTGTTAACATTTAATAACCAGTGCTGGCAGAAAGGATATCTTACTACTCCATGTGAATGGCATCCATTTTATCTGAACCTTTCTGTTCCTTTCTCTTCCTGCTCCTGTCTTTGTCATATTTTCATATTCTCTCTTCTGCCCAAGCAAATAAACTAACGTGTCACATCCTATTTAGCTCCATTTGTAAGAAATTACTTCCCCTACATCTCTGAGATTAATTTTAATTCACTGACATTACTACAATCATTGTGTCCCCTCACACAGTGAAACAATTAATGGTTCTTTGGAAGAGACGGAGCAGGTACGGTTCTTTGTCTGGAGTGATGACATTTGAGGAGGTCCCTTCACCAATACAGTGGCTGGTATCATAGCGAGAAAAAAGTAAGCTGGATAATTATGAAGAGCAATAAGATCACAGGATGAATAGATTACACCCAAGTCTGGTGTTAAAGATTTAACTCTTACTGGAACCATCCAGTTCACCGACTTGTGAGTTAGTGAACATCCCACTGGCATCTTCTGGGCTGCCCAGTTGGGTCACATTGGTGAACGTTCTTGCAACTACCACTGACAGAGCTGATAATCAAACTGAAGTGGAAGTCTCATGAAGCTTTTAAAGTGACTGGAGGAAAAAAAATCATGACCTATCAAAAGAATATTACCACAAAATTACAGCTTACTGTAGTAAAAATGCTGGGGCAAATATGGATAATTTTATGCTTCTAAAAAGACACAAACTGGCTCAAATCTAAATGTATTGGTTTCACTGCTGACACAAAAATGTGCTCAGAGTGTGCTCACTCGCTTTCTTAAGTGTGATAAACTGTATGAAACACATGACTATCCAAAAATAAACAAAAATAATCCCTTTCAACTTCCATCATTAATAGCTACAATAAATCCTCCAAAATATTGCATTTTGTCTCACAAACAGATACGAAAATTTTGGAATATCTGTAATATTGTATCTCACATGGATTTCCAGTCAGGAAACAACCCATTTATTATTCTTTCCTTTTGCAGCTTTTGCACAAAGCATGCAAAAATTCAATCACATACCTAAGTGACAGTTATATGACCACAAATGAAATACTAGGGGGAAAACAGTGAATGAAATCAATTAGTTAGTGTTTCAAATTATGCTCAAACCATAACTTTACAAACTAGGGAATAACAGTCTCATAAGAGAACAGTGATGTCCCAAGTGCTGTACTGTCCACAAACTCACAGTTATACGGTCTTACTCCTTGGTTTATGCATTTTAATTGAGTATATTTACTAAAAGTAATCTTGCAGTTTTGTTTGTTTCAAAAGAAGCTAACTCTGCTTTATTATCTTGGTGTATACATTCTCTTTTTCAGTCATTTAAAGAAACAGAATATTTCTTTAAAACATTTTAGTACTTGAAAAGCATTTCCAAAAGAGACTTTGAAAAAATCACATTTTTGTAAGCTATTCTTCCTGAGGAACAAATTTTTATGATGATGTGAGATGGACAAATGTCCCAGCAGTAAAATGGCAATGTGCTTGAGGCAGGGTGTGCTAACAGAAATACATAATATAACCTGTTAATATAAATACATAAATTAAGATAAATCATTCTCAACCTCATTGCCTGCTATCTTCCTTTTAGTCATTAAGCAAGCTGTAGTTCCCATGGTAATTACTTAGTTCTCATAGCTCAGAATTACAGTAAATCCTTGTAACCACTGATGAATCCTCTTGTACAGTGGTACATTCATCTGTTTCTGATCTTCAGCAGTTAAGATTATTTTTTGTAATGACCCTTTCAAACCTGAACAGAATGTAGACCATTGTACTATATGACAATACAGAACATTAAGCTCAAAACTGGAATAACATAGGAGTAACTGCAGTGATGCTGTATATGAAAAGAAACAAAATTTTAATTTTGCCTTAAAATAATCAGGTTATGATTTGTCAGGTTTATCAGGTTTAGATCTGATTTGTCTCATTAATTCCTGTCAAAATTGGCCAAAAATCTCCTAGACTCCATGTGTTTCCATTTTTTTAATAAAAAGTATAAATAAGTGTCATCTTTTGGGGCACAGATCACATCTTTACTAATTGCTTATCAGACAGAATTACTGGAGCATAAAACAATAATTTAATAAATCTTTAGTATTATTGCATGTCCACTGCCAAGCAAAAGGAAAGCAGAAAAACATATTTGAAGAGCACTGAAATTGCATTTAGGACTAAACGTTCACATCTTAATAGCATGTAATAAATTTCTGTTACCCTATTTCTTTCATATAAACCAGAAACAGGCTCAGTAGAGAAGTGAGCAGAATTTAGCAAGTAGGGGTGCTAAATTGGCATGGGCATGATTATACTCTAAGGGTAGGAGGACAGCTCTGCAGCTGGAGAGCCCAAGGGGGCCACACACCTCTGAGTAACTTTAAGCAGCAGCAGACAAGATTTTTCTCTTGAAAATTATTTCCAAAAGACAAAGATTTGACAGACTCTGTTGTCTTGGTGCTTCATGCACCAAATGTGCTGCTCTCCATAGAGCTGACAGGTTGTATGCAGAAGAAACTTACAGAATAGAATGTGTTTTATTGGTTAATTTTTAGTTCCCTTACCTGAGGTCCCCGAGGTCCCCTAGGGCCAAAAGGACCTTCCAAACCCTGAAGAAAAGTAAGGTTAAATTATCAGATTAATAGGAAATTGACATCATCTGCTTTAAAGTATTCAAAATCACAGCGTACATGCAATGACTCATATCTCTGTTCAAGCATTTTCTATGGAGTTTATTTTGTCTCCAGAATACCGCTGTTCTCATTCCTATTCAGCAATTGCTTGCTACATTCCATGCTCAATATTTGTTAAAATACTTTTTATATACAAAAAACATTGTGGATGGCTACTTGAACATCTTAGCTTTTTTATTAACTAGTTTTGCTATGGGTCTTTAAATTCAATTTCTAGAATTATATTAGATACAGAATTCTTAAAAAAATGCTGCAATGCTTACACCAGAATAACTCAAGGTAATTTTGTCTCACTAACTCAAACTGTTGATCAGCAGCGTGGCAGAATCACACTAACAGTTCACAAAAACCATTAAAAAACGCATCCAAAAAAAGTAAAATGCCATATTTTTTTATTCCATTATGTGTCATTTCTCCATTTACTGAGTTCTTACCAATTATCTCCACTGTACATTGTTCACAAATCTTTCTGATGCACTGTTTTTTTCTTCAGTCATCAAAATGCATATTCTATGGGATTTTATTTTCTATACTGCTATAATTTATTTACAAAGCAAAAATAGCTTTCAGCAAATAGTTTACTGGTCTTTTCTTTCTCTTTTGTCTCTTTTAATTAGCAGCGTCTCCACACACAATGGCACTGGCAGACTGCTGCACTTTACAAGGCATGTGTCACATTTTGAACCTCTAACAGTCTTGACGAATTTAGTAGTGACACCTACGCAGCCTACCCCTACAAATTCAAAATTTTTAACAATTCTCAACTCCCTGGCATATGCTCCCAGGCCAAGCATCAGCCACCAGAGAGCCAGAGAGAGCCAATGATCCCGCTCAGTTCTAGCCCATTTACAAAACTACACAAGCAGCGGATGGCACAAATAGTACATTGATGCAATGATCGCTATTTTTGATAGAATACACACATATGATTGGAATCAGTTTTGATTTCAAAACTTAACACAAACTGTCTGAATTTCAAGCCTGAACAGCTTTTGAAGAAACTCAGATTAACAGCATCAAAACCTCTGCTGGACTCAGTCTGATCAGTGAGATTGGAAAGTGGCACGGGAAAAATGCAAAATTTTCAAATAAAACAACACTACTGTGAATTACGCTTCAATATCCATCACTGCAATTAAAGATCCACTTTGGAATACTAAATTTACTTCTCATACATTTGGCCATGTATGTTCTGTTTCTGATAATGTTGTCCAGCATAGATTACTTTCATTTAAAAAAAAGTTGTTCATGCATTTGTAAATGAGAAGCTGGGAATTCAGGAAGTAGCTGTAATTTTCATTTGTTCTCTAAATTCTTGAAGCCCATAACCCATTTTAATCTCTGATCCTCTGCACACATCAAACTTTTTTTTTCATCACTGTCCTTAACAGAAATGAAACAAGCAAATTTCTGGCAGCCCTGATATATGTTTTCCACATCTAGATTTCTTGGCTGCTTTGATTATGTTCTTTGCCAGCTTCTGAATAGCTTCCTTTTATCTTAGTAGACATTTCACATGACCTTGTGCTGTATCTCACATATTGCCTGGATCAAGAAGTTATGATCTTTCTTTATTCTCCTGAGAGATGCAAATCTCTCCGTTTTTTCATTGATATTTCAATCTTTTCTCACTCCCTTGCTGCCATTTTGAACCCCAGCATCTTGGAACAGGCTGCCCTGGGGTGTGTGGAGTCTCCTTCTCTGGAGACACTCAAAACCCATCTGGACGCCTTCCTGTGTGATCTCATTTAGGTGTTCCTGCTCCGGCAGGGGGATTGGACTGGATGATCTTTCGAGGTCCCTTCCAATCCCCAACATTCTGTGATTCTGTGATCTCACAAGATATTGTCAGCCTTTAGATTTTTATTCTATTATAATGCCCTTTTTTCTTTGTGACAAATACTGCTGCTTTGAATATTTCCTAATTCCTACCTGAAATTCATCATCAAATAACTAGTTCCAGGAATCACAAACTTTTCAAATTAGTCTTTGACAAAGGTAAGCATAATAGGGATGTTAAAACTGAAGAAATGTGCTTTAATAGAATGATCAACAGCAATCTAGTTGGTAGTACTTAACTCTAACTACAAATGAGTGGTTTATAGTACTTACACAAACCTGCTTACATGAACTCAAGACAGATTATTATTTCACTTAGGAGTACATTATCCATCCATCTTTCATAGTGTAAAAAACAGGTAAAAATCTATATGCACTTGTATCACATCTGCACTTCAAGTTAAAAGAAGAAGAGGACTAGACAGAAGTGTGAATGCCTGTCAGCACAGGTGGGCTGGTAGACCTAAAGTTGCTCAGGTTGCGTAAGAACCTGCTTCTATTGTAACATAACTTTATACACTTGGATTAAAATTAACATTTTAAGGAAAAATGTCTGGTGAACTCTGTAACACACTTGCAGTCCTTTGCAAGTAGGGCTTGGTATTGGTCAGGACAGCTTTTGTTTTAGGTAAGTGACTACATTTCTTCTGCAAAATGGAAAAAAATATATGGTGAATTATGGGTTCAGTTTCTATGAATCGTATTTCTATTCTGAATATATCCCTACTACCAGGGAATTATAAAGTGTTCCACATTTACAATAATCTTTACAAGCTATGTTTATGAATACGTTACATTATTTTCTAGTATCTTCATCAATGTGAA
>NW_010334838.1:4698-26182 GCF_000700745.2 Antrostomus carolinensis | reverse complement strand
CTTTCCCCTTTTATTCCAGGGGATCCACATTCTCCTCTTTCACCCTTTGTAAGAAACCAGAAAGGTTACAGCTAAACAAGGTGTTTAGATTACAATATGTGCATTAAAGACTGTGCAAGCAGTTCAGTAGCACAAGAGCTTTAGTAGATTCTGAGGACCTCAGAGTAGCATCATTAGATATAGTCTGTAGAAGATATGGTCTGCTCTACTCATGGTAGATATTTTTCTCTCTGAAAAGGAGGCCTACGAAATTTCCAGCCTACTTTGTAAGAGGATAAATACATTTAATAAGTTTTGCTGTATTTCTCCACCACGCTGCATTGCCTCCAGAGATCCTCTCTATATTCAGATTTCATTACTGTGATGTCTGAGATTTTCCTGAATAACAACTGTGAGATTGTATGAATGGAATGAAGAAAGAGAATTACTAATGTGTTCCACTGATGATTTAACATATCAATACATGTATGAAAAGTATGAGTCTGCTTTTCCCTTTTCCATTAAAAGTTTCCATAAAATTGACTGAAGGATTTTTTAAATGAATACAAAGATTCAGAGAGGCACTGCTTTTATTAACAATCATTGTAGGGACATAAGTGTCCAAACCAAGCAAAGTCAAAATGGGATTATCTCTATTTCTGTTCTGGCTATGATGGTCTAGTTTGCAACGTAGATTTTGGCTCTAGAATCTTGAGACTCATTAAAGTGTATAATTTTTTCACCTTCTTGGAGAGCCTATCTTGAGATTTTTTTTTTTATTTTTTTTTTTTATCAAGCACTAGCCTTTGCAAGTTATAATTAGCTTAAAATTAAACTTCCTTGTGGTAAGATTTTTAAAAGCTAATGATTGCCATATCTATTTGTGTTTGTAGTAAACAATTGCACATTCTTTCTACTTAACCTGTTATTCAACCCTCAACCTTCTTTTTCTTCCAGCAACTTTATTTCCAGTCTTTGACATATTTCTTTTTAAATTTAGATTACATTTTCTAATTTATTTTTTTTTTAATTCCAACAAGCCAGCCTGCAAACATTTACATAAATGATGAATTTACTTCTAGGGATTGCATTAGGAGTTCTGATGATAAAAAGACAAGACAAGCTCTTCTTTCCATTCTTTCACATACACTGTCAGGAAGTGACAATCTATTTTCAGACTACTTTTATTCTATAAAAATCTTACCTTGTCTCCTTTGTAGCCAGGAGCTCCCTGTTTGAAAATTTTTTTTAAAAAAAGGAAAAAAAAAATCTTAAACTGAATTGATCTTATGCAGAGTAGTGTTAATCTTTCTACTGTAAATCAACAAGAATTCAAGCTGAGAAATATGAGATGTCAGAACCATTGGAGAACTATCTAGATGTTTTTAGTCATGATATTTTCAGTTCTATCTTTGGGGTAAGTCTAATGCAAGTCAATACAAACTCACATAGCTTTAAACGTTCCTTTTGTCAGTACCATCCCATCTCTAAGCATATGGTTATACTGTGTACAGTACACATGCTTCTCTAAACCTGAACTTAGTTTAGGTGCTCTAAATAACTAAATAAAGTAGATGTGTGAAAAATGGAAAACACATTTGCAGTTCAGTTGAACTAAACTATGAATCAGGATCTGGAAGATAATCTGAAAAGACCAAATATGAGTTAACACTAGTAGTCACATACCTCTTCACCTTTTTCTCCACGATCTCCTTTTTGAGCATCACCCTATTGGAAGCAAAGGAATACAACTGAAATACATATTGCTCTTTTATTTACCAGTATTACATTAAAACCAAGAACACTGTTTAAGGAGCAGAAGTAGCTTTTCCTGTTTACAAACATTCACACTTCCTCCTCCCACAATCAAGGACAAACAATTCCTGAAGATTAACATAGAAAGCTCAACTACTGTTATATAGATAACTGAAATCTTAGTCATCAGAGCAAGCGCTCTGCTCAAGAGATTTGTGCACTGTTAGAAAGCTCTGTGGAGCTTACAGAGCCTTCAGCTAGATTCAGGGACCTCTCCTGTCAGAGAAAAACTGGAATGATAGGCAGTGTTAACTTGGTAGCAGTTTAGTTTCAATTTTTTTTCTCTCACTTCTAAAGCAGCTACCTATAATCCTCTCAAAGCAAAAGCCAATCTTTTAAATCATATTTTAACTTACTTTTCCTCTGCTATATTCACTTCTATGTTTAGAATAAAACTAGATAGACATTTGCTCTATATTTTTTAAATTCACTTTACCTTGTTTCCTTTTGGTCCTGGCTCACCTTTTTCCCCTCTGTTACCAGGACTGCCCTGAAACAAAGCAGGAAAATGCTATTACTGTTTTGAGGATAAAAAATTCTAGTTTCTCTAAGACTGTATCTTGGGGGCAGGCCAAAATCATTCTGGAAAAAGCTTATGTAGAAACATACACTGAATCAGGTATGGCACATGTGACACTACTTTCAATTAGTTAAAAAAATCTGGTATTATAAGGTATCTGTGATTTTTTTTAATCTATATTCAATGATAAATACATTTTCTACAGAGCATTTGAAAATCTAACCAGGAAGGTGTCACAGAAAACATACACAGTTCCTCCTCCCCATTTTTCAGAATTACCCACCACTACCTGGTTTTCTTTGCTCAAAAAACACCTGTGCACAGAACAGCTTAGTGTTCAGCAGTCCCCCGTCTGTCCCCCCCCCAAAAAAAAAAATTTTTAAAAAAAAATTACTACACCATTATTCCTGTTTGGAGGATCACAAAGGTAGGGACTAGAAAGCTTGCTGTATATATATGTATATATATTTTTAAATATATATATAATAGGTTACATCTAATCATTTTGGATAAAATAAATTAAAATTTTTGGATCTTCAATTTTAAATTTGAAATATGGGTTTTAGTTCCAGATGCACATTATCCAGAGCCAAGGGACTGGATGATAGGCCCTGTTGTCTTAACCTGCTGCACATATGGCTGACTAGTGTCTAGGGAGAAAGGCAAAAATCTCTGTATGTACCTTGATTGTCTCTGGGGGAGCTCTTAAGTATACAAAAGGGATCAGAGCGGTCACTCACTGTCTGAACTCCCACTTCTCTCTCCTTGACCAGAGCAAAGAAACAGTTATGTGTTGAAGTGTCACAAAAGAGAGTGCTTGAGGCAGAGTTTTAGACCTTTCTTCAGACATGCAATCACCTTCAATCTTTTGAACTTTTATCCCTTACAAATAGAAGCTGTTGGTGGAAGTAAACATTTGTCTAATGGATCTTCCCTTCCCCATTGAAAGATTCAAGAATAGCTTTTTTATCTGGGCTTCAAAATCACGTAACAATTTATCTACAGTGTTTTATTATCCAATAATATAAACATATTTCCAAGATAGTATGTGATCTTGGGACAGATTTTTTTCTGAGCTCTCATAACAGTAGTCTTTCACAATGATATGCTATGATACGTTGTTCTGCAGTACATGTACAGCTCGTGTCTTGCTTTTTACAGACATAGTAACCAATTAAAACTGATCTCAACAATGAACGTTCAAATTCTGGAGGCTTTTCAAATGAATGCATACTTACAGAATCACCTTTTTCTCCTTTTACTCCCTTTTCACACTCACAGTTCTTCCGCATACACTAAAAGGTTAATAGAAAAATTAAGGAGAACATTTTTCAAATGAATTACTTCAAATTTTAAATTTTGTTTTGCCTAGCCACAGACTAGAGAACATAGAAGCGGAATAACAGGAAATAAATTATCTTCTCAAATATATATATATATATATTTCTTATATAAATAATATTACACTTTTGTATATCCCAGTCAAAATCAGTTGCTTGATTTATTTATAACAAAACCAAATAAATCTGTAACTACAAACATTTAAGATAGCATTTACATAGCAAATAGCACCATGAGAACTTACATAATTTTTGGACCATTTTGACATTGCTATTGCTTTCTAATGAGACCACTAATAAATTTGCATGTGTTGTACTAGTCCTATTCCACTCTGGTAGGAAGAGTTCTTCATGTCTTAACGTTGGTATTACCCACTAATAAACAGAAGCTGTAGATTTATCAAAAGAAGGGATGGAAGACATGGATGAAAGTTAAAATAAAAGTGACCATGGTCAGAAGCGTTACTCAGGGAAGGAGGCTGATTAATCCTGTAGTACTGTCGCATTATAGAAGAAGACATCAGGAAATCTAGTATGAATAAGAGTAACCAAGATACACAAAACTCAAAAAACTTACCCGCTTCTGAAGCAAGGCTTCCTGAAAAGAAAAGAAGAATATTGCTTTCATATACATTTAAATTAACAGAGTACTAATTTAACCATTTTTCTCACTAGTTTACAAAATTTCCAAGGTGAACGGTAAAAAAGTGAATACCTTCATTCTTCATCCCTTCCTCACAGTGGTAAGAACCAATCTGTGGAACTACTTGTATGAAAAAGGGTTCTCCAGTAGGAACAGAGGGTTACTTCATGTGACTCATAATGATCAGAAAACTAATTAGATATAATGGGACAACTAAACAGACAATATTAAGAAACAATGCTAACAAGGGGAATATGAAAATACTTCCTAATGAAGGGCCTTACTATGGAAGGCCTTACTAACAAAATATATAGAGGAAGGACTCCGTAATTTTATCAGCCTTAAACATGGAAGCAAGCACACATACAGGCTGGGCAGAGAATGGATTGACAGCAGCCCTGAAGAGAAGGACTTGGGGATACAGGTGGATGAGAAGCAAAACATGAGCCAGCAATGAGCATTCACAGCCCAGAAGGCCAACCATATCCTGGGTAGTGTGGCCAGCAGGTCAAGGGAGGTGATCCTACCCCTCTACTCCACTCTTGTGAGACCCCACCTGGAGTACTACATCCAGTTCTGGGGCCCCCAACACAAGAAGGACATGGACCTACTGGAGTGAGTCCAGAGGAGCCACCAGGATGATCCAAGGGCTGGAGCACCTCTGCTATGAGGACAGGCTGAGAGAGTTGGGGCTGTTCAGCCTGGAGAAGGTTCCAGAAAGACCTTATAGCGGCCTTCCAATACCTGAAGGGGCCTACAAGAAGGCTGGGGAGGGTCTTTTTACAAAGGCAGGTAGTGATAGAAAAAGGGGTAATGGCTTTAAACTGAAAGAGGGCAGGTTTAGATTAGATATTAGGAAAAAATTCTTTCTTGTGAGGGCGGTGAGGTGCTGGAACAGGTTGCCCAGAGAAGTTATGGATGCTCCCTCCCTGGAAGTGTCTAAGGCCAGAATGGATGAGGCTTTGAGCAACCTGATCTAGTGGAAGGTGTCCCTGCTCATGGCAGGGGGGGTGGAACTAGATGATCTTTAAGGCCCCTTCCAACCCAAACCATTCTATGAGAACAAGCTACCTTCTAAAGCTTTACCATATGCTGAGACACCCTCTGTGTGCTGGGAAACACCCTATTCTGCCATCAGTGATCACGCAGCTGAGCTATTATTGTCCAAGCACACAACTTCTTGGAGAGCAGCTGGGAGGAGGAAGCTGCCTCTGTCCTGACTCCTGACGTAGCAAAGACATGCACCATAAAAACATTCTTCATGACAGTACCATTCTGTGAGATCTCAGGGAATAGGTTTTCTTTTGTAAATATATACCTTCACAGGTACAAAACATAGACTTGTAACAACATGGATTATTTCAGAAATGCCTTTCACTTATTCTGTCTGTGAGAGCTACAAAAATATTACATAGGTTCTGTATGGACTACTCCCTAATTAAAGCTATTCCATTTTCTAAGAATGATTTTCCTCCAAATTGTCTTAATTTGTTATTTGCAAAGTCTTCTCTTACTTAAAAGTATCTTCTAGGATTTTAAACCCCAAACACTTCCTAGTTCCTAGGCTGCCCCAACACTACACATTATTGCTTAGAAGCAAAAAAGGTCAAGTCCAGATGACATCTCTCTCATAGCAACACTTTTGTTTACTCTAAACTAAGAAATTAATGAAGTAGTGTTCCCTCCCTTTTCTTAAGTGTGCCTTATGCTGTGCTAGAAGGGCAGAGAGCTAAGTGCCCTTAATTAATAACTAGAGTAGCAGATTTACAGTGCTTTGGAAACCTGATCCCACTCAAGTCAATGAAAAAATTCTATTGGCTTCAGCAGACTTTGTTGAGGTTAATTCTTAAGCCCATAGTTATTGACCTTCTGTGCTAACAATGCTGGAGTCCAACTCTTGCAGATGTCCCACACAATCTTTACAACCCTCCTGAACTTCCAAACCTGAGAACAGCTCCAGCCCTGGTTTACCTGGAAACCTCTGCACTGTCTGCAGGACTTACCTATCAACGTTAAATTAAATCTGCCATGGATAGATGGGTGACAAGATTTACATCAGCATTACTTACCAGTTCCAGTGCTACATCAACTATAAGGTTCTGATCATCCAGGCATAACACATGTTTAGAGGACAAATCACCAGATATCACACGCAATTTTTCTTCTTGGACTTTTTTCTTAGAAAGGCCGATGGTAAAAAAATGTATTCCAAGACTCCTAGCTGCTGTGGCTATACCCTGGACACTAGGGCTGTTTGGATGATCCACACCATCAGTCATCAAAAAAGCCACTTTCACACTTCTCTTACGACCTTCAGTTTTAAACAGCTGAGTGGCATTGGAAATCGCATAATAGGAGTAGGTGCCGTGGCCAATAAAACCCAGAGACCTGATTTTCTCTTTAAAATTCTGCACATTTTTCCAGGCTGTAAAGGGATGATCAATGCTGACTGTGCTGCTGAATTGCATACTTGCTAGTTTGACATTATACTTCTGAGACTTAACTGGCTTCATCTGGAAAATGTTGTCAGTTAAATTTTGAACAAAATTCTTCTGTAAATCAAACAACTGATTTTTGGCACTTTCTGAACTGTCCAAGATAAAGACTATGTCAACAAGACACATATCACCTGTAACAGAACAAGAAAATTAAATCTATAATGATAGGCACACCTGCACAACAGATTTCACATAATTCTCTGCAACAATCTCAATCCTCAAACAGTTTCCCCAAAGATTCCTCTGTCTTCCCAGTAAAAATTCTAAGGATAAATTTCACTGTAAATGCCAAGAAATTCTACTGAAGTCAAGTAATTAAATTTAAGTTACTTTAATTCATACCAGTATTATTGCATACAGCCTACAGACAAAAACTTTCAAATTAGGGTCTTGATGGGGTTGTTTTAGCATTTTATTTGATTTTGTATACAAAATTTTCCACATGCAATTTCAAACTAAAAATTAGGTTCATTATCATTTATCTTAAAACAGATATGCATGTCAATGAAAATCATATATCAAACTGGACTCCATGACCAAGTAAATGTCACCACAGTATTTTCCAGGCCTGATAATTAAAATAAATAACATTTAATAAATGCATACATAACTTGTCAATTACTAGCTAATTATCCTGAAATATGCAGAGACATATAACATGGCCAATCAGAAATTTTAAGGAAATGGTTTTACCTTCACGTTTTTGCATGAGAGAATAAGGATTATTTTCTTTCTTTCTGTTTTGCCCATATACTATCTGGTTTGTTATCACAGCCAGAAGTAAAAAGCAAAAGAAAAAATGTTTTTTCCACATAGTGACTTTGATCCCAAATTAGATGACTTTTCTGTCCTGTTAAAAGTAAAAAAAAACCACAACCAATGAAGTGAATATACTTCATTAATAGATGCAAATAAATACAGATACTTTATAAACAGAATACACATTTGTGGTAAGCACAATCCTAGAGACAATATAGCAAAACCAATTATAAAAAGTCACCGAGTAGGTGATTTGACCATAGCAGCCAGTACAATCCCAACTGTAGCTCACAGGTATATTAGAACCTATTTTATTAGAAAAGAAAAGTGGGTAGAACAAACACAGTGCTCTCTTTTCTTTCTTAAAAAAAGTCAATGCTATCTTTAGTTTTCATTTGAACATCTAATAAAGAAGGGTAAAAGCAATTGTTAGTAATGTATATTGCTATTAACACAATTTTCTATTAAACTAATAGAAATATTATAGAAAACATAGAATATAGGTTGCTTCTAGAAATCCCTGATTGTTAGGTATAAAGATAGATCTGGTTGTTCGGTGATGCAGATATATTACCTGGGTCTGGAGCATCAGAATGAACAACTTAGTCTTCTAAGAAACAATGGCTTAGTAGTGAAACTCAATATATGAATGTGTTATTAATGTTACGTTGCTGTAACAGAATGTTAATTTCCATAGAGACAGTATTATATTATAATGACAATATACACTAATAAAATGAACATCACAACATTTAAGTCAGCGATTCGACATATTTCTGGAGAAAAATAAACACCATTAAAACTTATTTACAAAAAATGCCTGTATTTTACAATAATTCATATGAAATATAATTAATAACAAAAATAATATATTAAACTTAAATATCCTTCTTAAATCCTCTTTTCATGTCCATTAAGCAGTTATATATACAGAAACCATCAGTACAGTCCTCTAAAAATAGAAAGGAAATAACTAAGTCTCTTACCTTTGAAGGCATTCAGAAAGTAAACCGTGGATTGAATAAGCTGTCAGTGTAGAAAATACGTCCAGTAGGTCATACTGGTAAATATGTTTTGTTCACAAAAATAAAGCAATCTGTAAATAAATAGACTATCCACTTGTAGATGGCTCTACCTTGCATCTAGATCCTTTATGGTCAATTCTTGCTGTTTAGCTGGCCAAAGTTTAAATGAAGATAGTCAGGCACTTAGCCAGAACCGAGTGGGAGATCAAGCCATTTTATTAAAGGGACAGTGTCAGTCTGGGAGCATGAGTGTTTTCCCATTTTAAATAGCTGAACTTTTACATTTAAAAACTCCCTTCTAGACAGTCTGCATCTTTACCCATCAATTTGCCAGCCACATCTCTTCAACTTGCCCATGTTGCAGCATTGGCTAGATCAGAGATGTGAGATGAGTACATTGCCACTTGTAGGCTAGAACTGAATTCTGACCCAACGGTTTGTGAGTCAGGACTGTGAGCATGTCTCAAAGGTGATAATTGCATTAGCAATTACAATACTAATAGATAACTTAAAAAAAAAAAAAAAAAAAAGTCTTCCTGAGCTGTTTTCCTCAGAAATTCTTTCTGCTCTTTAAATCCTCTGAGGGGTCAGACACAGACAGGATATCTAAAAGGGGGCTGTCATTTAGGTAGCTCCCAGCATGCTGCATGGAAATTATATTTGCTCTAGCTAATGGCAGCCTTCAGAGTAAAATTCTATTGTCACAGCATTAAGCTTTTTGCTTAATGTCAGGGTGAGAGAAGGTATGGCAATGGTAAGTCTCAAGGAATCATGACATGCTTTGAAGGAGTCTCATGCAGATGCCCAGCAGAAGGCCATTGCCCAGCCCCTGGAGAGGCATTGCCTACCAGGCAAGACATTCCTTGGTGCCTTGGTGGCAGGACGGAAAGGGGAGCTCCTTTGCATTGTGCTGCAGAAGGGAGGACTCGGGCTTCATCACTGCTATGAATCAGGTCCCTGGACTGCTATGTGATTAAGCATTGAAATGTTTCAGTTACAGATTTAAAAAAATTAACAATAATTCGGGCATTTCAAAAACATGTGGTAAAAAGCTGGTTTCGACTGAAACAGATTTTTTGGCCAGTCTTTCATCAAAAAGGTAGAATGCATATAATGTATAAACAGTTGTTTATTAACCACCTGACTGTACTGAATAGCTTTTAAAAAAATCTACCTAAATGCCATGTAAATTGCACCCTTTAACTTTTCTCAAGACAGATTTTTTAGACTTGTGATCACCTTGGCAGCTTATGTCTGAGACACTACTTTTAAATGCACCACCAAAAATAGATTAACTGTCTAATTCTATAGGACAGTAATGTTGTGTATTCATTGCTTTTTTGTGTTTATAAACCCAAAGACTGTGTGTGCTCTTTTTGTTCCAGTACCTGATGGAAGTTTCAAAGTGAAAGGAATACCACTCATTACCAGAAGACACTTTCAGCATAGCAAGTAGTGGGCAAAGCTTAGGAACTGTTGCCTTATTAAAAAAATATGAAAGCTGAGGCTTTGCATTCTCTATAAGTAATTTCTGCTTTTTTAATTTTGTAGGAAGAGCACATCTAAAAGATGAAAAGGAAAAGGCAGACAATATAGAATTTCTAAACTTTTCTTTTGATATTGCAGAATTAATCAGTTTATTTAGTAGAAACAGAGTGAATACCATGCTTATCAATTGCCTTTCTTGAAGGCATTTAACTATCAAAGAAACGCTGAAACACATCTGTTTATTCTGCATCAAGCACAGCTCTTTCACATGGAGAAAGCTTTAGAAAGCTTTAGAGCACATGCCTTTAGAAAGCTGTTAGAGCACAACATGGTAGAGTGCAAATACTTGCCCTCAAAGAATTCCGTCTCCTGATCAAGAAATTCCATTAACAAGGCTGATGGTTTGCTACAATCCAGATCTTATTATGGGGAACAGAGAGAAAGAGAAAGAAAAAAGAAGAACTATAAATCAGAAGATTAACATTAATGCTGTTTCATACGCTAAATTCAAAATGCAAAATACTAAAGCCAATTAGTGATTCCCTAAGCCTAAGGCAACAAGAAAGGCTTCTATAAATATGCAAGTAGCAAAGACTAGCTTTCTGTGATTATAAATCCACTGAATTATGCCTGAAGCAGTCTATCTACTACACCCATATAAAACCAAATCTGTTAAAATTAATGGGAGATATTTTCCCTACGGCAAACTAAACAAGGTAGGGAAAACTTTTCCCTCCTGCAGAATCATGAGAGCCTCTTTTCTAACCTAAGTGAATTTCATGCAATGAGTCTTTGAGTTCTTTGGCTATTTTCTAATGGATTTAAAACAGAGATCTAAGTTTGTGCACCTTTAATGATAAACAGGAGCCATGCAGCCCTTGGTGGCATCTACCACCACCACTCC
This sequence comes from Antrostomus carolinensis, assembly GCF_000700745.2. NCBI lineage: Eukaryota > Metazoa > Chordata > Aves > Caprimulgiformes > Caprimulgidae > Antrostomus > Antrostomus carolinensis. Next base: position 15,211 of record NW_010334838.1, on the reverse strand, counting down.
CTGACACACATACACATGGTATGATGTTAACCAAAACTGACTGCCCTAAATCTACATATTTTTTTCCCCCAGTACACTCTTCACTCAATAAGAATGACAATAGGTACTATAAAGAACAGTAGATTTTTTTTTTCTGGCAAGGAGACATAGCTAATGGATGCAATTTGAAGCACATATTTTAAACAGATTTTAAAACCCACTGTTCCTAATACTAGATATATCTTAATTCAGTGCCATATACACTATGCAAGTGAAGGCATGATTCTATAATTTTTTAAAATCAGATTGCAATAAACATATCAAAAGGATTGTTTAGTTGCTGAATTGAATTTATGTAAGCTATAAAGATATTTATGCTATCTAAATCCTGCCCTCTGGTGTATCTACATGATAATGCATAATGATAGTATTTCATAGGAGGTGACTCATTCAGCGTTTAATCAGGACACAGCTAGGAAATGAGGCTACTATCTGGGTAAAACATTTATCCCCTTGTAATAGAAGGCGGAAGCTAAAGACTAAGATATTAAAAGACTAAGATACGATGCTTGAAGGAGGTAGGATATGTCCTGGAAAAAAATTGTTACACTCCTTAGTTCCCAGCTGATCCTGAGAAACTAAATACTCATTTCACACATTCCTCTTTTTGACATACCTGGATTAGGACCACCAGGACCTGATATACGGATCTGCTGAGCACTACAAAATCAATGAAAGCTGAAAGTGATCAGTGAATGTATCAGGGAGGTAGTACAATCTGCTGAAGTACAGCTCCGGGTTTTCAGAGAATTCAAGTGACGGTCTTGTTGTGTCACTTTGAAACACATGTAATATTGGCCATAAAAATGTTCCTCATTAGTCTTACGATAAATTATTACTTACGATTATAAGAAAACAGAGCAAGGATTACAACAACTGTTCCAAAACAGACTTACTTTACTTCTTGACAGTCCGGTTCCTGAAATTCCACAATCCTCTTGTCCCTAAAAAAAAAACCGAAACCAAAACAAACCCCAAAATTTAAATTTAGAATAATTTTTATAAAATTTTTACTTCACTGACAGTTTGCAAAGCAAAGATGACCAAAGTTTTAATGTGTGGCAATCATATCATCTGTTGCGTGGCCACTCTGTGGTTAAAAAAATTATTAGTTTGAAAAAGAGCTTTGGTCAGGCCCAGCAATGAGGAGCCTGGTTAGAATACAGCGCATTTTACCTTCAGAGCCTTTAAATAACACTTTGTAAAGCCTGTACACTAGATTTATTTTTGTAAGCACCTGGTGACCAATGTTGCTTATCATTATGATTGATATAGTTCAAGAGGAGTTTTCTCTATAACAGTCAACTACTAGTAGTGATACAAACCTTTTATTTCATGAGTTTCCCTAGAAGAACAGGAGCTCTTAATGTATAAAAAGGTTTGACCTCAGTCACATATACCCCTCTATCCTTTTAAAATCATGCTTTTTGTTCACAGGTTACCTTTGGACCTTGAATACCCAAACCTTGGGATCTCTTTGGTTCAGGTATTCCATCAGGACCCTGGATACCCTAAAAAGATAAGGTAGGAGATTAATTTCAAAACTTTCATAGATTAGTTTTGCTGTTAATAAATTAATTACCTTCAAAAGGAAATAAATGTGTCTGTGAAAGTCTTTCTGTCCTTATTTCAATTCCTTTTGCTCACATTTCTATGCAGCTCAGTGAATAACAAGGACAGTGAAAACAACTGATATTAATGGAAGAAGTAAAATTGAGACCTTCTTTCACTCTTGTCCAACCCTATGCAGTGGCATAGTATGCTTTGTCATCTAAAAACAGTCACCTTCCTTTCTCAAAAGGCTTTCTGTTTTGAATGCCTCAGTTAATGAATGCCCAAGGTGAAAGGTCTGGTAGGTCAACTGGACCTACTGGTCCCTCAGAACCTTTTACACCCTGAGAATAGATGGCATTTGAATAGAGTAACTTGCATTAGGACTTTATTATGAAATTGTACAAAATTAAGTGATAATCACAGTACATACAAAGAATTAAAGTATGACCTTTACAAGCAAATTTTCACAAGAAACACTAAAACCTAGGAGAAACAGTCTTGCAATGTGTACCTACAACTTTTGCAATCACAGTGTTGAATCCATATAATTTGGAATATTTTTTAAAAGACATGCTTTCTACATAGGCTGAGAGGAGTTCAAACCCCAGCTTCAAACTCCATACATAATTAATACTTTCTCTGAAGTAAAATCAGATAAGCCAGTGTACAGTACATAAGGGTATGCATCATGGCATGGAGGAATACAACAGCATTTGAAAGAGTCTACTAGGATCCATCAAGCAATAACTTTTGCAAGTTTAAGTAATTGTAATCCAAACCAGAAATAATGTGAATGCAGCAATGTCAGGCTACATTTTTTTTTTTTTCTTTTTCTGTAAAGGGAAGAGCAACAGTAGATTTACATAACCTTAGTAGAAATTGCCATGTCTTTAAAAAGTCAGTGTTCACATCATATTGCAACATGCAAAACTTCAATAGTATTTAGATGTTCTGCTTCAATATTCCTGAAAGGATTTGGCTAGTTGGGCTAGTCCCGTTTGGCCAGACATGACACAAATACAATAAATCTCAGAGATAGACATAAACTAAAAGAAAAGACAGACTCCCAGGAAGCAAATATGGAAAAGTATAACAAAGTCAGAAGGAAAAAACCTGTTTCCAATTAATATATCAAAAGCTATTAACTAACCTTGGTATACCTTGATCTGTTAGGAATCTTAGGACATCTTTAAAGAAGAAAAGAAGCTCAAAATGGGGACTAAGATGATTAAAGGACTGGAGCATCTTTCATCTGAGGAAAGGCTGAGGGAGCTCAGCCTGTTCAGCCCGGAGAAAAGACAACTCAGAGGGGATCTGATTAATGTTTATAAATATCTAAAGGGAGAGTGTCTAGAGGACGGGGCCAGACTCTTCTCATTGGCACCCAAGAAAAGGATGAGAGGCAATGGGCACAAACTGCAGCATAGGAAGTTCCACCTGAACATAAGGAAGAACTTCTTTACTGTGAGGGTGACTGAGCACTGGGACAGGCTGCCCAGAGAGGTTGTGGAATCTCCCTCCCTGGAGATATTCAGAAACTCTCTGGACAAAATCCTGGTTCATGTGCTCTAGGAGTCTCTGCTTGAGTAGGGTGGTTGGACTAGATGACCTTCAGAGGTACCTTCCAACCTCAACCATTCTGTGATTCTGTGAAATAGAACTTTCACTGTCCAAAGAACCTACATGATTAAAATTTCTTAAAGAACTCATAGACATGTACACAGAGCAAACTTGAAATATTCTGCAGTTAAGGTTACAAAATGTAAATTTATACCTCATCCATGAGGAGAAATCGCCGAAAGTAGTTTGAGATACAACTGTATGAAAGCAGTTCTCACATATGGTATTAGAATTAAGCAGATCCTACAAGGAATATAAAAGGGACTGATCAGAACTGCAAGAGGCCATAAAATGCATGATTAAAATGAGACTTGCCAAAAGTCAACCTGAATTAGACCCTTAATGAGTTATTTATTTTTTATACGAAAGTTTCTTTAGCTGTATCAGTTACAAGGAACAGGGAAACATAAAAAGTAGCTATTTTACAAAGGTGGTTAAGAGATTAATAATCATCTAGGTACATCCTCAAAACTAAACAAATATTTTGCATTATTTATAAATAAAAATGCTGCTGTTGGACAAAGGTGCAAAGGTAGAGGTAGCCACAGGAAAACTACAAGTGAAAAATCACAGAGTGGAAAAGAGAAGCAAAGAGTTTAAAAAGCTCAGAAACTTTTGAGAAATTCACAGTGTCACTAACCAAATATTGTTCCAGCATTTATTTTGAGATCAACGTAGGAAATACAATTTCTGAGTATGGTAGAGTGACCATTTATATGTGTATGTCCCAACAGTTCATGTGATTTGGTAACTGTGACACAGTGGTCTCTAAGAAGGTGAAACTCTCTTGTATTCTTAAACACCAAATAGCTCTAGTGTTTCTATTAAACTTGCTTGGTACCTGTCATTGGTATAACAGGATTTACGTGTTCAAAATACAATTTTCCATTTTTAAATTTCTCTTAATCTCTCTTGTGCCAGAGACATAGGAAATGCCTCTTCTGTAGTTTGTGTATATGTTAGTAGTGTATTTAGACCATCATTAGAACTCAATAAATTAGTAAGAAGTCAGATATTTAAGCTGCCAATTCCCTAGTACCTGAAGAACTTCCTCTTAAATCAAAGTTAGATTATGTGATTACTCCAAGTATTAACTGAACTCACGTCCCATACTTTCTTATGGAAAACTGTGAGGAACACACAAACTGAAGTTCATCTTCGTCATAAAAAGAACCAGTAGATGATTATTGTAAACAGATGTGAAAAAATCACTATGTCCCACTTCAACAGTAGCAGAGGAAGTGGAATGATGAAAAATGGAACAGATAAGCATGAAAATACAGGCTGCCAAATTTGCCTTTGATATATGATAGACTACTCTGTTTGAATTACTCTTAATTTTTACACACATTTTGGCCTACTTTATTTATCAAAACAATTGCTGAGTTCCTAAAGATTTCTATTATGAAGGAAAAAATGCTAGGTTTATGAGGAAAATGCTTTTAAAATTGAAGGAATACTAGAATTAAATCTAAGCCAACTAACTGTTGTACCATTAGACCACACTTTTGGAATAAATTAATAAATCCTGTGAATATATAACACATGAAATATAGTTTCTTGGATAATACAAATACTCCAGTATGTTTAGAGACAAGAAGAAACAGTCAACTAATGTTTACACAAATCATGGAAAAAGTCAGTCCATCCACATGTTTTTAAACTAAAGGCACTGAATACAGGGAGATTATTGGAAGGATGGAAGAACAACAGTTTGTCATCTTTTCTTTAAAAGTTTTGCAAAGTTATAAAAATATTGGAAAGTCCATTAAAAAATATTAACTGTAATTCAAAAGAGAAAGCAGGAAAACATTTAATAAGAAAGCCAAAGATTATGTGTTTCTTTTGTTTGCTGGAAAAAGAAAAATGTGAGAGGCAGCTCTCATTAGGAACTAAGATCCTGACTCTAACAGTGCCAAAGAAACCATTAAAAATGTGACATTTCAATATTTCCAGGCCAACTATAAGCCTTTGTATCTGAAGAAGGAAGTTATTCATAGAGAACCTGAAATTGTCCAATTACTACTTCAGCTTATAATTTCTATTTCAGACAATTTTAAAGAGAGTTAATAACAAATAAAGGAAAAAGGTAAAAGTAAACATCTCCATGACTTGCAGAAAAGTCTGAAAACCTAATCACATAGGATCAAGGAAAGATCTTTTATATACAAGAAAAAAACTTCATACTGTGTTAACTCACATACTGTGTGAGTGTGACCAAATACTGGAACAGGTTGCTCAGAGAGGAGGTGGAGTCTCCATTCTTAGAGGTACCCAGAAACCAACTGGGCAAGATCTTGAGCAACCTGCTCTAGCTGACCCTGCCTTGTGCAGAGGATTTGGACCAGATAATCTCCAGAGGTACCTTCCAACCTCAGACATTCTGTGATTCTGTGATAGCAGGCCATATTTTACTGAGAAACTGACTTGTATTTTAGACATTTCACTCAAAGCACAAAAATGTTCTCGTGACTGTACCTTACTCCCACTTCAACTCCTCAGCAACTGTGCGGGTTGGCTCCCTGAGTTATTAACATGTACCGATTTCATCTCACTTCAAATACGATGTTAAAAAAATAATTTCTGATCTTCCATGAATGACATGAAAAGGCTTATCATCCCTTCCTCTGTTAATCAAACTACAGGTCTGACAATGGGACGAATCATCAAAAAATACAGCACCACACAGAGGCATTAGAAGTCACAAATCCAATAATGAAAAAGATAAGCAAAGCAAATTTTTGCTTTGTCAAAGCAAAACCAATGACTTAACCATAAAGGTTTAGAAAGAACTGACCAAAAACCCAGTCATGCCAGAAGGAGCATGCTCCAATTCAGATGCCCCCTGTTTAAAAGCTTTGAGATCAGCTAATTTGCTTAACAGGAAAGACAAACAGTTGCACATGGGTTAGGGTACACATGCTTACCTGTTTAATATCTGGTTTTCCTGCATTGTAGTTTTGGGCTGACCACCAACTGAAAATGTTAACAGCTATTTTAACAGCTTTTTTCCTTTCTTTTAAATAAATAAATTCTACCCTATTAAGTTAATACCTTAGGGACATGTAAAAACAACAAACATCTTATGTAAAAGTCTGTTACAACTCAAAAACTTAACAAGTATTCCATACTAGCACTCTTTCATGAGGCATTCATTTTTATTTATGAAATAATGGAACTTACTGATATATAATTGTCTATAAATACATTAATGTAAATTATTTATTGCATGGCATAGTCATTTATATGCTCATTAGTTTCACTCTCACTATTTGCTCTTCAGTAAATTACTGGATCAGTCCTCTGTTTTAGTAGAATATTAATCTGTTTTTACTTTTCGCAGTTGTTTTGTTCAGTATAAGTCTGTAAAATATAAACAGAATGTGGGCTGTAACATTATGCAGTATTAAGATAAAGAGATTATAGAAGTAATAATCAAAACAACTAGTATATACTTAAAAGAAAAAGGTAATTCAATCTGGCCTGCTTCCACCTTAAAAATTAGTCTAATAGAAGTCAGTCATGACTTCACCTGGAAGACAGCTGACATTTTAAAGTATACAAATTGAACATTGCAGTAACAGCTTAATTTCTGCAAGGAAATTGTGACTCCTTTATTTCTCTTGTTAATTTCTCTCATGGTAGATCCTAAATCTCCCAAATCCTTAATGTTCTCCTTTCATAATTAGCAAGAATAACAAAAGTTGTTTTTCCTTAGACAGCAAAAATTTGGTTTTGCTAAAAATACTACTTTTAATAGTATTGCAGGAATGACACTTGGGAAAACTGAGTAACATCGCTTTCAACTATGGAGAATGGAATTTAGGACTAAAGGTTCGTGTTCTGACCTGAGTAAATTCTCCTTAACTCCCTACTCTCTTTCCAAACCTCAGCTGTTCTGTGAATCTGTGATACTCCACGTTTGCTGTAGTTTCATCTACTCCAAAGATGCTCATGTCCAAGCAGTTGCACTGGAGTAGGAAAATTCTGTCCTCACTTTGTTGATATTCAGTGTAGCAATATACCACGATGTTTATGAGATCCCTGTCACAGTAAGCAACTCTCTACAGATTCCTGTCTCCGCTCCAAAAAAAGACTGTGAAAGTTCAAATACCCAATGGTTGTTATAAGCCATTCCAACAACTGCTGAGACAGAAAGAATCAAGGACCTGCCATTGACAACAGCTAAAGGAAAAAAAAGTGTGGGGCAAATGCTACCAAGAGGACTCTTAGTTTTGATTGTTCTCTGATTCATCAGAGTTACTGAACAATCACAGCATTTTTTATGTTTCAGTCTCTTTGGCTGTTGCAGGAGTTACTTTGCCAGTCATTCTGGGACACTGTGGAAGCTGCCACTCTGGCTACTTGAGTAGCTCACCAGAAATTCCAGCAGCAGGGAAAAGGAACTGGTAGGTCCTCAGTGAAAGGAAAAAAAAAAAAATCACAGCATATACAGAGGGTCCAGCTGAACAGCTGACTGCACCAACACAGCTCTGTGCCCCATGCCATATGTGTGGCAAATTACTGGAATTACCACAGTGTAAGTTTTTTTGCCCCCAAATGTGTACCATTTAGCAACAAAATTAGATTGTGTACGAAATATACAATGAACTCTCAGAAAACTATGTAAGCGTATTTCTATACCTTATGTTTCACTTACCTAAGGTCCCCAAGGTCTTTTAGGGCCCAAATGGACCTCCCAGTCCCTATGTATAAAAAAACCCAAAGGACCAAAATAAAGTATTCTTGTTTATTAAAATTTCTTAATAACTACTCATAATTTGGCTGGATTATAAAAAATTTTAAAATAAATTGAAATAAAATATAGTCAGTATTAATTCTTAAACATTAACTTAATTTAAAAATTCCTTTTAAACACTATGCTAATATTCTGCATTGAAATAGCCTCAACCATCCTCCTTCATAACAAACCACCCAACTTTTCTTTTCTATAATTCTCTTATTCCTGAAGAGATGCTACAAACCCCAGGAGAGACACTAAATTTTCTGTGCCTTCAGAATGTTACCATGTCACAGACTACTTTTTCATTCAACAGAACTTCTTGCTTTCCTTTGAGCTCTTTATTTAAATACTTTGTTTAATGACTGCTCTCTAGGAATTTGCAAACATTTCCATTTTGTCTTTGATATATATATATAGAATCTAGGGAAAAATACTCAGAATCTACAGGATTTAGTTATGATCCACATGATCAGTCTGAGCACTAGCAATAATACCTATTTTTCAGTATTTTTTTACTTACATAAGTGTGAGATAATTTTGAGTTTATCCTACATGCCTGGGTAGCCTCAATTGTTCTTCCCCTGGGCATGTTTCTGAGCATACAAAGTCAAACAAAGACTCCTGTTTGGCATCTATATGGCTGGGATTAGACTCCACATCCACTTGTAATTCCCATCACAGGGCACATTCAAAAACAGAGATGAAGCAAAGGACACACCTAGAGAGCATGTATAGAACCCAACTGTATAATGACTAATAGGCTGGGTACCACGCCCTTTTATTACGGTTGCCCAGTATTTCCTATTTAAGACTCTGGGTTTTGTCATTTATAGCTTTATATAACTTTAAAGACATAAACTGAACTATTCATGCCAGATGTCTTTCTGTCTAATTTTTTAGCCAAAGCAATCCAGACATTTCCAACGAGGCTAACGAAAACCAGGTGGTTTTCCTTCATTAGATGAAATCTGCATACATAATATTTTGGAGCAGTAAGGTATACTTTGGTAAGTATAGAGGTTAGAGGAGGAGAAAGAAGGTAAAAAGAGAGATGTATCTGCTTTAGTTCTTAGGCAGATCTAATGATTTTTGGCCAATCTGTAAGCCTTTGAAAAAGGTAATCTGCACCCAGTCATAAAAGACTTGGATTGGAACAGGGAAAAGAAATTGGAAAGAGAGAAGCTGGAGGGACTAAAGGCAAAAGGGCTGAACATGAAAGTGACAGCCGGAGTCTGTCCTGGGTGGAACATATTCCTCTGTAGGGCTTGGAATCAGACTGTATTTTTCACAAACTTTTTCCTCCCTCTCAAGGACAGTCCACATAAATGATAACAATCTAGTCTGCTGTCTTTTACTATATTAGTTCAAGAGGAAATGTCTGGGTGGAAGGTTCCAAATCTTACCTAAAAATAAAATAAGAGCTTAATGAAGTCAGCGTTTTCTGTGGTCAGGAAAGCTCTAGTATCAGCAATTCCTTCTGAAAGAAAAACTTTTTCCTTCTGAAGAAGATACATTGCCAAGACTTGTAGGAAGAATACATCCCATATTACTTGAAAAAAATTCAGTAAGTGATTCCCGCACTATATCAATACACCACGTAAATATAATAAACCATTTATTTTAGTTGGTTTAAAGAGTTTGAGTGTTGGAGAATACTACCATATCTCTGTTATCTATTATAGCAATTATTCCTTCTTCAAAATGTGTACTCCATATTCTGCCAGAAAATATCAAGTTTCCATTTCCAGTCACAGGCCCTTATAATGACTTTATCTGCAAGATTATAAAGCCCTCCAGTATCTGGTATTTCCTCCATTCATAGATAACAATTGATATATTAGGAGAATATTTTTTTTCACACAAAAAATATACAAAAGTTTTTAGGCTTGTTTTAATTGTTTTCTGAAGAATTCCAACTTCAATTAACAAGCCACTACTAATATTTCAGAGGAATTTTAGGTCAGTTGTCATCTGCCCTCTTCTGACTACAGAAGTGGATCTCCAGCAGGCTTTCACATCTAGTTATTCAGCATTCTCTATTCCATACCAGTGAGAGAAAAGCTCTTAGTTGCAACAAGCAGCTTTGCAAATGATGACCAATATAAAACACATCCCAATTGCACCACCACTTGGAACAGAAATACTCTTCCAATGGCAATAAGATGTCACAGAATTACCTTCAGAGAAAGCAAAACTACTCCATAAAAAATAAAAAAAATATTTAGGAAGATGCCCAAGATTCCCATCAGAAGAAGTTTTAACACAATTTCTTATCAGTCCTATTTATCAGTCATAGCAGCCAACACAGCCATTCACCCACTTCCCCTCCACCCCCAGGGGATAGGGGATAGTATTGGGGCAAGGGTAAGGAGGCTCGTAGGTTGAGATAAGAACAGATTATTAATAGAAATAAAGGAAAACTTAAAATAATACTAATATTAAAATAGTAGAGATAATGATAACAGTAACAAAATATGCAAATGAGTGACACCCCCCTCAGTGTCACCCCCCTCTGACCAACCCGTTCCCAGATAACGATCCCGGAGGAGCGACAAT
>NW_010334838.1:0-4485 GCF_000700745.2 Antrostomus carolinensis | reverse complement strand
CCAGTGACAAAAATGCAAACACTGGTGTGTTCTCAGTGTCTCTCCCATAACAAGTCCCAGGCTGAAAAGCAAAACACAGCACTGTTCTAGCTACTGAAAAAGAAACCCAGCTCTGTCCCAGCTAAAAACCAGGACAACCCACCCCTTATTCCATACCATTTACGTCATGCTCAGGTTTTCATACTTCCTAACGGATTTAGATTAATTACTACTACTATTTAAAAAAAAAACCCTAAACCCCAAACTTATCTATATACACACATATATATATATATACACACAAATATCACACTCTTAGTTCATGGATTGTCTCACCAAGATATATTGAGTTCATTTAGTCCATAACTTCAGGTCCCATCTGTTGTAATAGTCTTTTGAGGCTAAAACATGATGTGGACTTTGCATAGTTAATGGCAGCTGATGTCACTGGGTATGGTACAGTTGATGGAATTGATGTCATCAGGTGTAATAGGAGGATAGTGTTGGGGGATAGGAGTAATAGGAGGATAGAGCCTCTGTTGTATGCTGTATCTGGCATTCGTGGTTGGTGTATTCGGTAGAGTCACTGCCCACGGTTGCTGATGTTGATCTCGAAGAAGTCGTTAAGCACCAATTCTGGTCCAATCAGGGTTCACACCTTGTTAACCTGGGAAAATACTTAATGTAAAACTGTTAGTGTGATGCACAACAACTGTAATAATTATGACATGCAATTCATTGGCTATTTTCACCTAAAATCAAGTCCCCCTGAGGTACACATTGAACTTCTCCATCTTTCTGCATCACCCACCAGGTACATCCGGGTCCTTGAGCAAAAGCAATCCCACGAATGGGCTTACCTTTACCTGAGGCAGGAATAATCCACACTGTTTTCCCAAGCAAATTCTTAAGGTGCACTACAGGGACCTTGTCTGCTTCCACAGTACATAAAAGTTTTGATTGGGCAGGGCCAGCTTGGTTGGCAGATCCTCTGGTATTAACTAACCAGGTGGCTTTTGCTAAGTGTGTAACCCAGTGTTTGAAAGTTCCACCACCCATTGCTTTGAGTGTGGTTTTTAGCAGCCCATTGCATGGTTCGATTTTCCCGGAGGCTGGTGCATGACAGGGAATGTGGTACACCCACTCAATGCCATGTTCTTTGGCCCGAGTGTCTATGAGATTGTTTCGGAAATGAGTCCCATTGTCTGACTCAATTCTGTCTGGGGTGCCATGTCGCCACAAGACCTGCTTTTCAAGACCCAGAATAGTGTTCCGGGCAGTGGCATGGGGCACAGAATACGTCTCCAACCATCCGGTGGTTGCTTCCACCATGGTGAGCACATAGTGCTTACCGTTACGGGTTTGTGGAAGTGTGATATAATCAATCTGCTAGGCCTCTTCATATCTATATTTTAACCATTGTCCTCCATACCAGAGAGGTTTCAACCTGTTGGCTTGTTTGATCGCAGCATATATCTCACAGTCATGAACAACCTGTGCAATAGTGTCCATGGTTAAGTCCACCCGTCGATCACAAGCCCATCTATATGTTGCACCTCTTCCTTGGTGGCCTGAGGCATCATGGGCCCAGTGGCTAAAAAACTTTCACCCTTCTGTTGCCAGTCCAAGTCTACTTGAGACACGTTGATCTTAGCAGCCTTATCTACCTGTTACTTGTTTCAATGCTCTTCAGTAGCTCGACCCTTGGGCATGTGGGCCTCTACATGACGTACTTTTACAGCTAGCTTTTCTGTATAGGGGCAATTATTACTGGCACCCGTTGGTCCTCTAGCTCAGATTTATCATTTTCCACCAAGGTTTGGGTAGTTGATGTTCTTGTCATCGAGGTCTGAGTAGCTGCAGTTGTGAAAATTGGAGCAATAGGACTCTCCACCAGGGTCTGAGTAGCTGCAATATTTCTCATTGGAAATTGAGTATCCACAGTGCAAACTGGGGGGTCTGTCGCCTGAGTCTGAGTAGCTGCAGTATGTGCTACAGGATTTTGAGTAGCTGCAGTACAAGGTGGAGGGTTGGTTGGCTGGGTTTGAATAGCTTCATTTCTTGCTGCTGAGGTTTGTGTAGCTGCAGTATCTGTTCTTGGAGTTTGAATATCCACAGACCTTGTTACTGTGGTCTGTATAGCTGGAATATCTGTTTTCAGGGTCTGAATAGCTACAGTTCTTGTCATGAGCCTCGAAGTGGCCACAGTATCTGCTGCAAACGATTCAGTAGCCACATTGCTGGTTGCAGGGGTTTCAGTAGCTGCATCGCTGGTGGCAGGGGTTTCAGTAACCACAGTGTCTATTGCAGAGGTTATTCCTGGGGTGGTATACCTAAATAGTTTCCTGATCTTAAAAAACACCTGAAACACACTTAGGAGGCCCAGCAATAAAAAGAACATGGTCAGACTATCCCAAGAATAATTAATACTCTCAAACTCTTTCATGCTTGTCCTGGAAGAGAAATTGTCAAAAGCCGTCCCTTTTGTAAATTGGTTCCCCAAAGAGAGAAGGTAAGAGGTACAACTATTACTAAACTCTGTCAGGTGGCACTTGGTGTACGGAAAGGTCTGATTAACACGTATTCCCGAGAAAAAAAATGACGGTGTAATTTGAAACAGTGTCCAGCAGATGGAGCCCGAGGGCCGAAGAGACCAACTCGGCGGGCTGTCTTCAGGTGAGAGAGAAGAGAAGGTGAGCGGTGAAGTGATCAAGGACATCTAACAGATAGAGCCCGAAATGCGAGGATGGGGGAAACAGCACGTACAAAAACCGGGCTGTTCTCACAGTCATTGTCAGACAGAACAGATGGCAAAAACCCTTAACTGCATTTTTATAGCCAATGAGCAATGCAATAAAAAGCAAGTAAGGACTCATATCCCACAGTTCTGATAACAACCCCCTGATGAAATATAGCAACATGGTAAACATTTTGTTAAAGCACTGTCCGACACTGTCTTTATCTCAACCCTTCGTGCCCCACGTTGGGTGCCAAAATGACTTAGTTTCACTGGGCCATCCCTTGGCCAGCAGCCAACACAGCTGTTCACCCACTTCCCCCCAACCCCCAGGGAACAGGGGAGAGGATCAGGGGGGCAAGGGTATGGGGACTCGTAGGTTGAGATATGAATAGTTTAATAATAGAAATAAAGGAAAACTTAAAATAATACTAATATTAAAATAGTAGTGATAATGGTAACAGTAACAATATCTGTCAATGAGTGATACCCAGTGCCACAGCTCACCGCCCACTGACCGAGCCCGGCCCGTTCCCAGATAACGATCCTGGAGGAGCGACAATCCCGAACCGAAACCGCAATCCCGGAAGAGTGAGGGCCCGAGTGAAAAGCCAGAGAGAGACAAAAGAGGAAGAGCCCCTCACTAATATACTGGACATGACGTGATATGATATGGAATACCCCATTGGCATATCCAAATGCCAGTTTAGCTTATTAATTTAAATATTCCTCTCCCCCTTGGATCTTGTGCTTGTGGACTAACAAAACATTAAAGTCCTTCACTTCCAGCAACAAAAATGCAAACACTGGTACATTATCAGCGTTTTTCTCATAACAAATCCCAGGTTGAGAGCAAAACACAGCACTACTCTAGATACTGAAAAAGAAACCCAGCTCTGTTTCAGTTAAAAAACAGGACACCAACTCTTTTCGTGTTTGCAGAAGTACTGGATTTATTGCATATGCACATGCTATGTTGCCAGTAATGAGACACGCAGAAAAATCAGAAGTTAGGAGATGAGAAAATGTCTGTGTCGTATGCCCTTCTGTGTGGGAAGGGTTCTAGAGAGCCATTTGGACAGCAGGCTCTAAACTGATTGAGATTTTCTGAGGTTTTGTCATCTCAGTTCATACCCACTACATTTTCCAGTGTAAATAATAATGTTCAGTTGCTCCTACTTACTTTGTAAAAACTGGGTATCCTTGCCACTGTTAGCCCTTTTCCCACCTGTCATAGAATCACCAAATGGTTTGTGTTGGAAGGGACCTTTAAAGGTCATCTAGTCCAACCCCCCAGCAGCGACACCTTCCACTAGATCAGGTTGCTCAGAGCCCCATCCAGCCTGGCCTTGAACGTTTCCAGGGATTGGGCTTCTACCATTTCCCTGGGGTCAACCTGTTCCCAGTATTTCACCCTACTCAGCATAAAAAAAATTATTCCTTATATGTAGTTTAAATCTACCCTCTTTAGTTTAAAACCATTTCCCCTTGTCCTATTGCAATAGGCCGTGCTAAAATGTTTGTCCCCATCTTTCTTATATTGAAAGGCCACAGTAAGGTCTCCCCGGAGCCTTCTCTTCTCCAGGCTGAACAACCTCAACTCTCTCAGCCTTTCTTCATGGGCGAGGTGTTCCAGCCCTCGGATCATTTTTGTGGCCCTCCTCTGGACCGGCTCCAACAGGTCCATGTGTTCCCTGCGCTGAGGACTTTGGAGCTGGACGCAGCACTGCAGGAGGGAGCACTGTCCCCGGCAGACTGACCGGCACTGA
>NW_010334837.1:0-2059 GCF_000700745.2 Antrostomus carolinensis | reverse complement strand
CATGGTTGGTGGGACCCCCAATGGTCATGGTGGGACCCCAACCCAGGTGTCACCTGCAGGTCTGCATCAGGGCCTGGACGCTCTGGAAGAACCCGACCTCCCGCTTCTCCTTCAGGTAGTCCAGCATTTTCTGGGGGGGGACACACACACACATGTGGCCAGATGGACATGGCCACCGGTGTGGGGACACGAGGAACCTCGACATGGCCACCAGTGTGGGGACATGGAGGTGCCCAGGGGTGATCACACAGACACGAGTGTGGACGGGTGGGTGGAAACGTGGACACAGGGACATGGGGACACAGGGACATAGGGACATGGGGACATGGGGACACGGGGACATAGGGACACGGGGACAGGGGACATGGGGACACGTGGCCGGGGACACAGGGACACAGGGACACATGGACATGGGGACACAGGGACATGGGGACACATGGACAAAGGACACATGGACATGGGGACACGTGGACAAAGGACACATGGACAAAGGACACATGGACATGGGGACACAGGGACATGGGGACACATGGACAAAGGACACATGGACATGGGGACACGTGGACAAAGGACACATGGACAAAGGACACATGGACATGGGGACACAGGGACATGGGGACACATGGACAAGGGACACAGGGACACAGGGACACAGGGACATAGGGACACATGGACATGGGGACACACATGGGGACATGGGGACATAGGGACACAGGGACATGATGACACATGGACAGGGGACATGGGGACATAGTGACATGTGGACAGGGGACATGTGGACAGGGGACATGGGGACATGTGGCCGGGCACACAGGGACACAGGGACACATGGACATGGGGACACAGGGACACATGGACATGGGGACACGGGGACATGGGGACATAGGGACACGGGGACATGATGACACATGGACAGGGGACACAGTGACATGTGGACAGGGGACATGGGGACACGTGGCCGGGGACACAGGGACACAGGGACACAGGGACACAGGGACATAGGGACACATGGACATGGGGACACAGGGACACATGGACATGGGGACACGGGGACATGGGGACATAGGGACACGGGGACATGATGACACATGGACAGGGGACATGGGGACATAGTGACATGTGGACAGGGGACATGTGGACAGGGGACATGGGGACATGTGGCCGGGCACACAGGGACACAGGGACACATGGACATGGGGACACAGGGACATGGGGACACGTGGACAGGGGACATGGGAACACAGGGACAGGGGACATATGGACAGGGGACACAGGGACAAGTGGCTAGGGGACACGGGGACATAGGGACACAGGGACACAGGGACATAGGGACACATGGACATGGGGACACAGGGACACGGGGACACAGGGACACGGGGACACAGGGACATGGGGACATAGTGACACATGGACATGGGGACACAGGGATACAGGGACATAGGGACATGGGGACATAGTGACACATAGACATGGGGACACAGGGACACAGGGACATAGGGACATGGGGACATAGTGACACAGGGACAAGGGACATGGGGACACATGGACAGGGGACACGGGGACATAGGGACATGGGGACACGGGGACATAGGGACACAGGGACAGGGGACATATGGACATGGGACACAGGGACACGTGGCTAGGGGACACGGGAACATAGGGACACAGGGACATAGGGACATGGGGACATGGTGACACATGGACAGGGGACATGGGGACACAGGGACAGGGGATATATGGACATGGGACACAGGGACACATGGCTAGGGGACATGTGGACATAGGGACACAGGGTCACAGGGACATAGGGACATGCAGATACAGGGTCACATGGACAGGGGACATGGTGACACGTGGCCAGGGGACATGGGGACACACGGACACCCTCCTACCTGCTGCACCTCGGCATTGCCCCCGTTAAGGATGGAGATGCCCAACTTGAGGGTGGAGGACACCATCTCTCCCCGTTCCCCTGCCAACGTCACCCACGTCACCTCCATCCCACTCAAGGGGGGGTGGGTACTGGGGTGGGGGGGTCACCTGAGGACCCCCATCCACC
>NW_010334836.1:198834-206841 GCF_000700745.2 Antrostomus carolinensis | reverse complement strand
GGTGAGAACAAGGTCCAGTATGGCACCCTCCCTGTTGGTTCCTTGACCACGTGGAGAAGAAAGTTGTCATCCACACATTTCAGGAACCTCCCGGATTGTTTGTCCCCTGCTGTGTTGTCCTTTCAACAGATATTGGGGTGGTTGAAGTCCCCCATGAGGACCAGGGCTTGTGAACGTGAGGCTGCTCCTATCTGCCTATAGAGGGCCTCATCTGCTGGGTCTCCCTGGTCTGGTGGCCTGTAGCAGACCCCCACTGTAACATCCCCTTTCCCTGCCTTCCCTTTAATCCTGACCTATAAGCTCTCAGTCAGCTCCTCACCCATCTCCAGGTGGAGCTCCATACACTCCAGCTGGTTCTTGACATAGTGGGCAACACCCCCTCCTCATCTCCCCTGCCTGTCCTTCCTGAAGAGCCTGTACCCTTCCATTCCAACACTCCAGTCATGGGAGCCATCCCACCATGTCTCTGTGATGCCAATCAGGTCGTATCCCTGCAGGTGCGCTCACATCTCCAACTCTTCCTGTTTATTCTCCATGCTACATGCATTGGCATTAGAGGCATTTCAGTTGGGCCCCTTGTGCCCCACTTGACACAAGAATGTAAATGTCAACATACTGGTTTGTCTTGTTCGGCACCCCATCTATGCTGACAGTGGTCTGTTACAGATGCTTAGCATATGCAAAAGGCACATACAGGCTAAGTCTTCCTCTGCCTTATTCTCCCAGCTTCCAGCAGCCGGTGGCTCAGAAATATCATCCACATTCTTGGCCTTCCCAGCCATCTGACTGGCTGTTTACACTGTTATAGCCCAGAGTTTGCTTCCTCTGAGGGGAAATTTTGGGCCTCCCTTTGTCCCAGTGGGCACCTTCTTCTGTTTCAGAGTAAGAGTGCAAACAATCTGGGGTCTGAGCCTCTGCCCAGGGGTCTTGCCAACTGGAACCTCTGTTGTAATTTTCTGTTACACAAATTATCTGTTGATGGATGTTGCAGGGAAGATCAAAACTGTTTTTTTGAGTACGATGTGTAAAATGGAATATTTTCCATGTGGAATATGTCACCATTATTTATTACAGATATTAACAAACTGAATCAAGAACTATTTAAAACTTACACTAATATCTGTGCTAAACTTTCCAATCAATTTTTGAAAATTCATTTTTGTAAGATTTTAAAACTGAATAACCTGAATGGACTTCTTGAATAAATTAATTTACTTTTATATATATATGAATATATATGTATATGTGCACACACGCACACACATATGTATGCTTACATATATAAAGGGAAAGGGAATGTACTCTTTTGCCTTGGAATTTTTACTATTTTAATACTCAGGAGCAGTGTAATAATAAACAAAACCTAGATTTGGTTTTGAAATTTTAACCTAATTGAAATACCATCCTTTTCTCTTTTAAGAAAAAAAAGTTGATACCTCAGTGGCTGTATGACATGCAGTACACTAGAAAAGTTTGGATGGTTAGAAATTGCTATCTGTGTTACTTCTGTGATTATTGACATGAAAAACTACAATTTACCCTGCCAGGATCACCATTGTTTTTTGTTTCCTGAAGGAAAATGATACAGTTTTATTTTACTTAAAATAAAATACCAATCATCCCTTTCAGTTTGTAATCACTCTATAACAGCCCCTATCAGTTTGAAACAAATGGGATGACATCTGTACAAACTGGAACAGGAGTAATGAGATAATAGCCCCTCCTTTACCGTCACTTATCTCCCTGGAATTGGCCTTCATTCAAAAGCCTTAGTGTTCTATGATTTAATGCAAAAACTGTACAAGTTGGCCAGACCCTGAAGCCCTGTTGGTTTCTCAGGCATTATTAATAGCTTTCTTTGTAGGTTTGTATTCACATGATTTGCTTTTAATGAACTTCAGACACCCATTCTGCTCATGTCAGTCTCCCTGACTAAAGAAATACTAGAGTTTCAACTACAGAGGGTCTAAAAACTTCCAGAAAAAAAAGAATGATAATTAAGGAGGATTTTTTTTTTAAATGGTCTGAAGAAAGTAGATTGATGAATTTGGCACTGGGGAACTGAAAAGCTGGACCTTGAAACATTACTGTTAAACATTAGCCCTAAAGCTATGTCCTAGGGTCTGCAATGAATAAAGCTGAAGGCATTTATTTCAACACTCCTCACCATGGTAAGAGTTCAGTAAATGGTCAAAAAAACTCAAAGGAAAAATTGACCTTAAGAATAGACCCCTGTACATAGTTTCCATCAGGCAGAAGAGATGTCTTTCTAGCTTTGGACATGACTGTTATCTGGCAGACTTACAGTTATGGTACTGACAGTGCCACTATACTCACCAATCATATTCATGGTCATAGATTTTCTTAACCAGAAATACTCATATTCACATTCATATTCATGTGTAGATACAGGATTAAGCTTTAAATTGTGTCAGTGCAGCTGGATTCCAGATATTGAATAATTTACCAAGATGGTGGTTTTGGGGGTCCTATATGTGCAGCTGGAATTCACAATGGTGAATTTTATTTTAATTGTTATTTGTGTTGAGCCAAAAAGATTATCTAACAGTAAGTCATTTGGCTATTTCAGAGACAGTCACCATTGCAATTGGATAAATTTCATTCATCCTGCTGCTCACAGATCATCTGTATGGTATCTTTTATTATGCAGGAAGTTGCTGGTTGTCATCTTGGTAAGGAAAAGGCCTACAAAAACACAGTCTCTATTTTTTTGCTCAGTAGTTTAAATAATAGCAATGCCACTTGCAATGGTTTACATGTCTCTTGTTTCAGCATTGCCTGATTAGTTGCCTTATTTTAGGGGGATTCTTCTTGGAAAGGTCTAACATCTCCATGCCATAGTTGAGGGATATGAAGTTTAGGGGAGCATGGCATTTGGGCTAAGGAAGTCCATGGATTCAGATGAACAGAAAGCATGAGGTACACCTATGGGAGCAGGAAAAGTCTCTGTGCATCAGCTCTCCCACATTTTCAGTCTTGATGTAATTTCCTTCTCTCTTAACATCCAGCCTCTGCCAGTTCTGACCTGGGGTATATAAAGCTGAGAGCAGCCTTACCTGAAGGAGCTGCCACTGCCCATGATGCCGTGCTGGGCCATGTACTAGCACTGGGCTGACAAACTCCAGCCTAGGCTCTTCTACACCAAAACCAACCCTTTCTTCTAACGTTTCTCTCTCTCCCTCTCATATCTCTCATTAAGTGTTTGTCCACAGTTTCTGCTGCTTCTCTGTTCTCATAATGGATTTTCCTCTTCTGCAAATGATCTCAGTCGTATTCTCTTATTCTCCATTAAAAATACAATGGCTAAAATAATTTCCTTTGCCTGTGACTTTTACTTAGTAATTTCTCTTTGAATCAGCATCTCCTGGGTCAGATTTCAGATTACACCCTCCACTTCCAAGACGTCTGCCCAGTCTCAGCTTCCTTTATCCATCTCTCTTCTACTCCACTGTACTTATGCCTGTTTCAGTCCATCTTTTGTTAATTTCTTCCCTCATAAAGCCCTACATTATCAGTAATTAATGGCAATGAAGTCATCCTTTCTCTCCCACTCACTAAATCCCAAGACCCAGCATTTGATCTGCCACTAGGATCTCCAAGATTTTGGCATAAACCAGCCAGGTGAGAGAAAGAAATCTGCCTTTGATGATCCCTGTCGGCAATGGCAGAACTGACAGTCTGTTATGCTCAACTCTTTTCTTTGTGTTTGATTTCTCCCTTGTGGCTACCATCCAGAGTAAAATTGATAGATTTTTCAAAAAACACAGAGCAGAAAATCTGGCTATGCTGGGACCAATTTCATCCAAAGCACTGGAGCTGTGATAGGACCACAACTCTTTGGTAGTAAAAAGAAAATTATTGCAGACGATAAGGTTTTCAGAGTGGGAGAATACGTAGGAGAAAATATGGAAATAGGCCAGTAATTTACACATCAGTATTTCACATGAAAGAAGAGACATAGAAAATAGTTTAAAACAATCTGTAATGCTTTACTTCTTTGACTTCTTATGCATCTTACTTGCTTCCATTCTTAATGTCTGGCTGCAGGGCTTATTGTCTACTCTGGTGCAATCTGGGATCTCTTAATTTATCGCTCTTTTAACACTGATGACTACCAGCAGTGAAGGAACACCTTAGTAAAGCCCATACTAAGTGGAAACGATATTGTCCAGTAAGTGGTAAATCGTAGCCCTGTCCTCTTCAAAGAAGACACTTCTCTCATCAGCACACAGATAAGATTAGTGACTGCTTCTTTTTACTACTTCTGTTTTCCTGCAGGAAAAAACCTTAGATTAAACTAGTAGTGTTATAAACAGCCTCAAAAGAGATACTTTTGTCTGCATATGTGTGCATGCATTCATGTACATGTGTCTATGTGTGTAAGTACACCTTATCACTGTGTTCACCAGGAAAGAGCCTGAGCTCATTATTTAGTTAAAATACCTTTTCTTTCCATAAAAAGCACATGGACCTTATTTGCATGTGGCTTTATATTTGCTGCCCTGGATGTTTCTGTAATAGTAGCCGTGCAAAAGAATTTCTGTCATTTTGTATTGATGACTAAAGGGTTAGCAGCCATCTAGGGGGAGAAAGAGGGGGAATTATCTGGGTAGGCTTACCCTAGCCAGTTGACATAACAGCTACTTGGGTGGTATGAGGTTTCTGGGATGTTTATGGACGTTTAGTGCTTTCTTTTGCCAAAACATCTGGAATCCAAAATCCAGTCGTTAGACAGCCACACATGTTAACAAAACAACTGGACAGGCTGAAGGAAAAAAAAACAAAAACAAAAACCAAAACATGATAAGGCATCGTTGTTACCACTAGGAAATTAGACATTTAGGATTGTACTTCAAAGCAAGTATTTTTATTATAGCATACTTGAATGGTTTGATTTATTGTGCAGCAGAGCAAGACTGTAGCAGATCCTCCTGCCTCAAAGGGGAAAATACATTCATTGTCCAAGGAAGCCGCATGCTAAGTAGTTTTAAACGCAGCATGCAGATAAGAAGAGAACCTTGTTCCTCCCTGCAGCACTTCTCCTTACACACACAAAGAACTGGGAGAGGCTGGTTTTAGAAGCACAAAGTATAATATCTGCTTTCTGATACAACATTTTGGACTTGAAAGAAAGTAAAAGATATCATGGTTTTCACTGCAGGGCAATAAAAATGAGAACAAAAGGTAATGCCTCTGGCATCTGCAGGGAGATTTTACCCAAGGAGGTAAGTGGAAAAGATGGTTTTCTCTCCCATTAGTATTGAAAAATGCTGCACGTAGTTGGATTAATTGTATAGCCAGCCTTCACCATAGACTGGGCTTACAATGACCGTGATGCACATTCTGCATCCAGTCAGCACCAGCACTTATAAAATGCTTATCAGACCCAGGGGCTGGACTTCACACAGATTTCACCTTCAAGCCTTCGCTGAAACGAGAGGAGATGCAGAGAGTGGGCTATGAGGAGACGGAGCCATAGGGTACTCTTGACCCTCCCGCTTCCAAAATCTCATCACTCAACAATTATAATGCTTTAACTGTAATCCTAAAAAATGTTTGGAAAGTGTTCATAAACATGTTTCTGAATCCCTTTGTGTAGCTGAAACATTTTTATAAGATTAAAACATGGGGAAAGCTGGCACAAAGATTGTTTGAACAAGTGTGCTTGTGATTTCTTTTCCTAAGGTAAGTACGTGTAAGATTAGGAGACTTAACAACTGTGCTGGTGAGTTCTCAGTGTTGTTTGTTTGAGAACATGAACATGTTGCTTGCAAAGACAGAAACTTTGGGAGGCTGAAAAATGGGGATCTGAGATGAAATGAACTGAGAGGAATTGAAAAACATAGGTGATGCTGTAGAGGAAACCTGAGGCAGAACATGTTTTCTGAAGGCTAAGGCACAAGAGACTGGGAATGCTCTGACCTTTGGATGAATCAATTAGCTTCTCTCTACTTCACTTAACATTTTTTTTAAAAGGTGACTTCCTGCTTCACAGCAGGGGCAGGAGAGAAAAGAAGGTGGGAAATGAGCTTCAATTATGTTTCTCGAAAGAAAAAAAAAAAAAAGATCTTTAGAGAAAAGCGTCCTTGTTTTAAAAGTATTAGGATAATATCAGTGCAAATGAAAGATAGCTTAGAATACTAATTTTCATCCCAAATCATAATAGAAAAAAGAAAAGCCCTTTGCTCCAAATCCTGCCTATAAAGTTATTTGTCTGCTGACACTTCTGCCCCTGCAGAGAGGGTGAGAGAGCAAACAGCATGTGAAAGTTTAGTCCAGCTGGTGCTCACGCTGCTGGGAGAGGCTCAGAGACTATCCCGACAGTCCTGGTGTAAGTGCTTCACACTTCAAAACTCACAGAGCTGGCAGGACAAAGGCAAGAGCTTTTTTTTTTTTTTTTTTGAAGGCTAGAAACTTCTTAAACTCCACATTGTAAGAAGTATCAAAAGGTCACCAACATGTCTCATGTTACTTTGGAGGAAGATGGGGACTGATCAGCTTTGGGGTGGTATGTTTATAGACTCTGACCCTCAGTTTCAAAAATCAAAGGCATTCCTCTTCACCCATGCATCAGAGAGAGATTTCCTTGGAGTCAAAAGTTTCATCGTATAGCAAGAGGACCTGTGAAGGATTGTTTTATTATGAGAAGGATAGAGAGAAAATGGGTGATTTATTTAAGTAGCAGGCAGTCAGTCTAGGAGAAGAGAGAGCCTATCTTACCCTCCACATTCTCAGTTAATGAATGAGCCTGGGAAATTGGAGCAAGATCAAAGTGCTTTACGACAAAATTGCTGACATTCCTGAAATAGCTGAGAGTTCCTTCTGTTCACACTAAGTATGAATCAAGTTCACTGACAAACAAAGCACTCACAATGGGACCCTCTGCTGCATTGTTACCTTGACTCTCAGCTTATAGCCCTGCTTGACCTCTGCCTAAAGCCATTAAGAAATTACTGCTTCTGCACCCACTGTTCACTTCCATATGAAGATGTCAAAGGTCAAGATGTGTAGCCACAAAAAAGGGGAAACCTTAAAAATGCTAACTGAAGAACATTGGGGTACAATGTTTAGGTTGCTGTAGCCTGATCAGGTAAATGAACTTGAAAGAAAAAATTAGCCCCAGAGGACTTCCAAATTCAATGCATTCTCCAACACAGGTGTGCAAGCAAGGTGAGATTAATTTCTGAAAGGAACTGATATTAATCTTGGGTTCATTGATTTAATATAGGAAACTGTGAGTTGATACATGACCCCCTTTAAAGGTGGACTCTGTCCCTGCTCCCAATCAGTGGTCCTGTAGCCTGATGTGTTAATGGGGTTCCACCCAGAATCTAGGTGAAAGGGTCCAACTGCAGAATAAGGCTTTAAAACAGGCCACTCATTCAGAGAGTAGCAGGAGAAAGATATTGACAATTATAGGACTTTTGCATAATGACTTCGACTGCATTTTAAAAATAATCCTGAAAAGCATAATCTATTTAAAAATAATTATACTCTAATTTTGAGTGTTGATAATATACATTTGAATCACCTGACTTTTTAGGGATGACCAACATTTCATAAAACAGAGAAAGAAGAAAATGTATCTAACTAAAGGGCCCATAGCAGTGCTTTCTGGTGTGCTGGCAGGCTGGGGACATGGTTCTGAGCTAGTGGGGTGGTTTGACCCACAGTGGGACCATGTGGTCCTGCATTCACTCCCCCCACCCAGTGAGATGGGATGGGAGACACAACAAAGGGCGCACGGGATTAGAAATGAAAGACAGGGACAGCTCACTCACCAGTTATGGTCACGGGCAAAACAGACTCAACTTGGGGAAGAAAAAATTAATTTAATTTGTTGCCATTCGTCTAACTAGTCGTAACAGCCACATCTAACAACACCTTCCCCCACCCCTCCCTTTTTCCCGGGCTCAAATCACTTTGTTCCTGATGTCTCTACCTGCCCCTCCAGTGGCACAGGGGACAGGGAATGGGGGGTGCAGT
>NW_010334836.1:173251-198269 GCF_000700745.2 Antrostomus carolinensis | reverse complement strand
CCCCCACTACCGAAACCCGCCCCCCCCGCCCCCAGACACAGCTAGTGTGTCCCAGCTTGGCAAGGCTTGCTGGGTACCACACTTGATCAATATTAAGACTTTTTCCAATAATAATACATGCCTTAATGAATCATAAAGGTAGGAACTAATTTTAAGGGGACTCTCGAGGGTGATGACAGCAACACAACTGACCCAATTCTCCTCTGGATTGCAGCACCAGTAAGTTGTGGGAGCAGGACCCACCTTTCTAGCTGCTGCAGAGCTTTCACCCCGGCACACCTCATGCCTCCTCAGTAGGGGTAGTAAAACTTCGCAAATTCACTCTGAGCAGTTTTACCTCAAGCCCTTGGCTGTCTAATTATCTGCAGGTAAAAAGGACTATTTTAATGAAACAGAACCTTATGTACTTATTATTTTGAAAGGATGTGTTTTCACTAGAAAAAAACTAAGTTGCAAAGCTGCTTCAGGAATAAAGTTGGGAATTTGGACCTCAGCAATTTTAATTAGTCTCACAAGTGCTCTACCACTTACTCGTCCTCCTCTGTCCCTTTCTCTTTAAGCTTGTCACACAAGGGAAGCTAAATGGCATTGAAAACACCTTGCAATGTCAGTTCATATGTCTAAATCCATCTGAATGAAGAAGTGGATTTCATTTTATTCCCAGGCGTTGCTAAAAGGCAATTCCTTCCAAGGACTTTGCTGAGCACTGTGGACAGAAGACCTTCCCTGCACTCCTACCATGCTCCATGTGGTGTGTAACTATTTCAAAAGTTCTGTTGTTGGATGTGTAACTCATTAAACCTCCCGAGGTTAATGGTGGCTGTCAGAGTGCCGTGTGCTGCATTTGTAACAGCATAAATGACAGTCTTATCACTAACACCCTGCACCTGGCCTCAAAGTTCATTGTTAGGAAGTATTACTTATCTGCTGCACTCCAAGGTTTGGTAAATGTAATCCACATAGTCTGTGCCACATTGCGGTAGGTTTCTTATTGCTGAGGCAGGGTGCTGTGGAAAATCTGCTGTTACAATTTTCACCTGTGTTCCCTTACAACTTTTTGTGGCACAGCTAATGTAGATAATGATTGTACTAGCTCTCATCCTTTTGTCATTATCCTATGGTGACTTTACATATCCCCTATTGCCATGGAGAGTGAGACATATCCCAGGACGCTTGGAAAAATACTGTCTAGTTAGTTCCTTAAGAGACTCAAAGATGGCTGTGAGGTATAGCTTTGCTCAGATAGCAAAAGGCCCATGAGAGATGGTCTGATCTCATCTTCAAAGAAAATGATCTGTTGTGTGTTGCACAGCATGTGTATAAACCACGGGGAAGGTCCTGAGCACCATCTGGCAGGGGTGTGGATGCTGGCAGGGCAGACCATGCACTAGGTGAGGTACTCGCTTCTACAAAGCATATTCACCAGCAACAGGGCAGAGGTACTGGGCTCCTTGCTGGCTGTGAACCTGCGATATCAGGCTGCTGAGATGCATCGTTGTAGAGAGAATACGTCTAACTCTGGACACTGATAGGAATGGCTGCAAGGGGAGAGAAATAACAGGCAGTTACTCACTGATTTGTTTTTGTAGCAGCAAAGCTGATGTAATGCCTGTTTTATCTCTTATCCTTGCAGTTCTATCAGTAACCTGTGCAACCTGGGAGGCTTTGAGGGTGATAAATCCCTCCCACTTTCCTGCCATGTGCCTTGCCACACTTGTGTGGATATAGGGCTGCCTCAGAGCTAGTGGTTAGTGGTACCAGTGGTTGCCATGCCACGCTAAATTTCTCACTTCAGGAAGGGTTTGGGTCCTGAGCTGTATTTAACAGTTGAGATGATGAGGAAGATGAGGGCTATTGATGGCAGGGTCCTACTGAAGGCATCAAAAATAAGTGCTATGAAGATACAAGGGAACTTTTGAGTTATATTATGGGAATGTATGCCTAGATCTGCCTCTAGCTTTGTGCTTGACTTCTTACAAATCTGTTACATTCCCTGTTTACTGTGTCTTTTCTCTGTGTGTCCTCTCAAAGAAAAGGGCCTTCATGCATTTCTATGTACAGCAGCCAGCCCAAAGGGGTCCTGATCAGACCTGAGACCTCTGTGAGTCCCTGTCCTACAAACATAGAAGTAAGAGTTCAGGATGTATGAGAGGGATGGCATTTGTATATCATACATACTGCCTTCTAGGTAGGCACCAACAATTTCACAACAATAATGAGTGCAACAGTACTGATTTCACAAGTCATTATCTTGAAACCCTGATATGGGAATAGTAAAAGGAAATGTGTTTTCAGAGCAGCAGGACTTCCAAAATCTTTGGTGCTAGAAGGAAATTCCCAGCCTGTGAAGTCAGAGTGAGATAGGCAGCAATTTTCATTTTAGAGCTGGATGACACTGATTGTTTCAGCAAAGAATAATTTTCTTTCCAGCAATTGATAAAAGCTTGAAAGAGATGTTGTGTAGCAGCCGTGGTATGTTACTCCGTTATCACAGGAATTTCCTACAGTGAAATATTTAGAGGTGGGATGCAGACAAGTCTATTTGAGAATAGATTCAATGAGGAGACTGACATTCAGAACCCAACTTGAACAGCCCTGGTGTCAGGGAGACCCTCTCAGTGCACTGCTAAGTGGCTCCCTGTGATGCACAGGGTATGAGCAGGCCAAAAACCTTACCTACTTCAATGAGTCATATTTCTTTCTTGGAGAAGAGTCATCTCTGATTCCAAACGTGCTGTGTATGGGATGGCCTGTTGGTCCTACACATAACAGTCTCCACAACTTTTGTGACAGAATCCTTACGAGTGTCTTTTCTTTTAATGGAAGCATATGCTTTTGAAATGACAGCTATTTCCATACAGTATGACTCTATTGTGTCCTTCCGAATACATAGCCAGCTATGCAGTGCAACAACTGGGGTTCAGCTGCATTGATGACCTCCAGTATCCCTCCAGGACCCTGAGTGAAGTGTGCTGTGATCACTCTCCCATGGCAAAATACTACATGGGACTTCTACAGAAGAAAACATTTTTCTAGTGTTGAACAACACTTGGGAGAATCCGCAAAACAGTCCTAACACTGTCTTGAAATTCATATCCCACTGCATTGTGTCAGTCTTTCAAAGAATGGTGTCACTTCTACGTTTTCAAGTTGACATAAATCAAAGGTGTATTTCAGCATCTGGTCTGAAGCCTGATGAGGTCAATGGAAATATTGTGTTGCTCTTTTTTAACTTCAGTGGGTATTGCACTCCTGCTCAGATCACATTTTCTCCTTGTGGTGACTCTGTATGTGTCTCACTGGCAATTCCCCTTCACAGCCCTTTGTGTCCCTGTGCCAGTCCAAATGGCCCTGTGCTGGAAAAGGAGGATTACTTCTCCTTATATTCTGTTTCAGTTTGTTGATTTCTGTTTCAATCCCATAACTGGTTTTGCATAGGCACACCTTTGCAACAACAATTCTACTGATGGAAGAAGGGATTTGCATGCTAGGAAAACCATCAGTGCTTTTCCTGTACTTTTCTATACTCACCTAGATTAAGCACTGTGGGCTTTAATATTGCAAACAATTATGCATGTGGATGAGTCTACGTATGTCAAAAGTTTAATTTATTTTAAAGCTGCAACTACCAGGTAAAGGTGTTCTGCAAATGCTCTTCATGGGCAGACTTCCATAGGCCTTAATGTGTGCTATAGAAAATGGTGAGAGCCTTCCTGTAGGGAGAAGTATGTGGGATGGGGGCTTTTGTTTGCTCTTGTGTTTGAAGAGATTAGGGCCTGAGTGTTTTTGCTTTAATATCAATTTTTTAAAATCAGCTTTAGCATACTGATATGCAGAGCAGAAATTTTATAAATGTAAATTAGGTGTAAATTTACCAGTTTACATGTGAACATCAGGGACACACTGCTGCTTGTTCAGTGCTATTGCTCATCCAGAGAGGCAAGGAGCTGGAGCAGCCGAGCCTGGAGCCCAGCCTGCCAAGCAGAGGGCTGCACTCCATAAAACATTCGCTCTCTACCTGGACTTGTCCTGGAGCCAGCATCAGCTCCTCCTTGGTGCTTTGCTAGGAGAAAGGGGCATATCTCAGCATGGGAGCATTGAGGACTGTGGAGATGATGTTACTTTTCTATGGGACAGAAGGCTGTATCCAATCTGATGGCTGCATTGCAGGACAGCACTGGAAATACAGGAAGGGACCACAAAAGATCAACATGATGCCCCCTAAGGTCTGGCAGACCTGCCTTATGGTGAAAAACGTAGGCAGGTCTACCTAGCTTATCAAGCAGAGGGAAAAGATTGAGATATGACTTTTGCAGTTGATGCATACCTATATTGGAAAACAATTTTCTGATAGGAGAGAGGGAGGTCTTCAAACTATCAGACAAAGACATAACAAGGTTAGAAGGTGGGTGGCTGCTGCTGGATAAATTCACAGAGATACCCATGTGAGTGGTTGACTGCTGGTTCTGTTTATCTGGGGATGTGAGGCATTCTCAGCTACTTCAAAGCTGTCAGTTGAAGAATATGTGGTATTGCAGAAATCGCATTGTATTTCAGCCGCAAGGTATGGACTTGACAGAGAAATTAGATGTATATATCCTTGGAATCTGTTGCACAAATCAAGCAGGATAATCATAATGTTTTTTCCTGGCCTGAAATCCTCTAAATCTATGAAAATGGATAAGTGTAATAAGGGCAGGTTTTTTTCTTTCGATTTGATAGATCCACCAATGTGATACAGAGCACAAGATTCCACTATGTTGGACAGCAATTATTTTCTATCCTAACAGCTTCAGTAAAGACCTAATGAAACAAAACATAATCTCTTTACAAGGAAAGATGCTGACATTTTCTATTAGCTCACCTAGTGGAACTAGCCTGCAGAAAATGCCCTTTTGCCTGCAGCTTTTTCCCACTTTGACCAATTATTCGAAAGAGACATTGGCAGTTCTTACAGCCTTTCTCACAATTATCTTTATGCTTGAGGCAAAAGCTTGTAACCCTGGCTCTGTTCTCCTGTGAGACAGCTGCAAAATTGAAGGCTAAATACTGCATAATACATCTCACTATAAACAGGGCAGGAAATCTGCAAACAAAAAATGCCTTTAAATCAGCTCTGAAGCAACTGATTGAGAGGTGATCTAAGAACTGAGGTAAGTCTCTTCTTAATAGTTAAATTATGTTTCTTACTTCAGTATTGATCAGGTCTGAGTCTGCTGAAAAGCTTCGAATAGAGATCTGCTGTTGCTTGTTATGGCTGTTTGGGTCATCCCTGTTACTAAGCATCTCAGTTAACCCACTTCCCAGGCAAAGGGCATGCTTGTGATCTCCTATTTTATATAAATATATGTACATATATATTTTCTGTGCTGCTTTGTACAAGGTATAGATATAGGAAATCAATTGTAGGGATTTTTGAAGGCCTGCACATCTTTCCTTTTGCACTTCTGCTGCTACATAGAAATGACAGAAAATTGTATGATGCTTATAGGACACTATCAGGGAAGAAAAAATGGAAAGGAAATTTGTGCTGCTCAGTCCTGGCAGAATGCAAAAGCAGTAAAGGAGCACGAGGGTGAGCAGGGACTTCAGGCTCATGTGTGTGAAATAGTATTTCACAGCATGTGTATTCAGCTGTGAGGCACCTGACCTGTAGGAATGTCTGCAGAATGTGGCATTTTTGTCAGATTCAGTAAAAGGTAAGAGAATACATGCTTTAATTTGCAGAGAGGCAGCATTTTTTTCTCTTGTCACCTTTACTATTTATCTCCAGTTATTAAGCCAGTTATGACAGTGTTTTAAGTGTTATAATTAATGGGAAAAAATAATGTTGAAACAAGGAGTAAGTATTTGCAAACACAT
This sequence comes from Antrostomus carolinensis, assembly GCF_000700745.2. Lineage (NCBI taxonomy): Eukaryota > Metazoa > Chordata > Aves > Caprimulgiformes > Caprimulgidae > Antrostomus > Antrostomus carolinensis. Next base: position 192,407 of record NW_010334836.1, on the reverse strand, counting down.
GGCAACCTTTGCCCACAAGTAAAGAAATATGCAATATATTGGATGCAAGGTCACCATGCGCTAGTAGCATATAGGTTTTTCTCTACGCTACAGTGAAAGAAAAACATTGCCCTCTAAAACTGTTTTTCCTCCTGATCCACCTCTAAATCAGGTTGAACATTTTCAGGTTGAGTGACCATCTAATATGACTGGAAGACCTTCACGGAGTGCTGAGCCTGTGCAACCTCTCCTTATTGTGGAGCTGAAATAATGTTTTTCAAAATGAGACCCTGGGGTAGAGTGGGGTAAAGGAGCCTCAGTAGAAGCCTCCGCTGTCTGATCCCTGTTAAGAAGGACATTAAAGTAAATGTAGAAGACCTGGGGATCCTTGGCTCCATGATGCCAGCATTAAAATAAAAAAAGGAAAACCCCTGAATAGAAAATGGAACTCTTAACAGATAAAGCAGACTTGCTGGAAATTTGGAGGCAAGCTGGCTAGCAGTGCTTCACTGTATATTTGTAAGCAAGATAATGCAAAAAGGAATCTAGTGTGGGGTGAGGAGGTATCAGGCCTTGGTATCATAAAGAAAATATGCTTGCTGGATGGTAGGGATCGAAATACCAGAGGAAAGAAATTGAGGATGTTTGCAGAGAAATATTCTACTATTCATGCACTAGCAGCTCTTATTCTCAAGTGAAGCTGCAAATCCTCATTACTCATTTAAAATATATGGTATTTTCAGTATTTACTGCATAACTGGAGGTATTTTTTTTGTGACATCTATTTAGCAAGTGTTTTGCCAAATGAAGACAATATCAGCAGATTTACGGAAAATAAATATTAGAAATTATAGTGCTAAATATTGCAGTTTTTATAAGCTCCCAAATATATGACCCTGCAAGAAATTTTTAGATAGAATCAAACTATTCGGTATGTCCAAAGGGGCCTATATATTTCAGAGTTTTTGCACGCCTAGTTTCCCTTACTAGGAAAAGAAAAAATAATATGAAAACATACTGTGAAGGTTGTCTGAGAGGAATTATTCACATTTTTTAAATTGTTCAGAATGGTTTTATGTCTCTTTTGTTTCTATTTGCAGTACCTCTTGCAGCCAGTAAAAGTAGTTTCAAAACTATTTGCCAGAACAGCAAAATTTAAGCAAGCACTGTAGACTTAAGGTACAAATTAGAAATCTGATTTAGGATTATATGTATCCACAGAAGAAAACTCTTTGAAAAAGTTCTGTTTATCCAGTCAGAACACAGAAACAAACAGTATGACCTAGGATACTGAGTCCTGAATATATTGTGTTCATATTTAATGGCTTGCTCACAGGCTGTGGGATGAGGATCTGCTTTACAGAATTGTCCTGAAGTATTTTCAAGCAGTGACTAAATTCTAGAAGACTGTGATTAGAAGAGACTTTTTAAATCACATTATTACTAACTTGTTCAGCTCTGGAAATTGCAAGATACCTCATAATGAATTATGCAAAGTGAATATTCAAGTTTCCTTGCTGCTTCAGTTGGAGCTGTAACACTCAAGTTTAGAGAAGTAGTGTGTGCAATCTTCCACTACATCTGTCTTGGAATAATGAATTTCTAATCTGAGCTGGCATCACTGAGATGAGTCCTTTTTCCAGGACTTTGGAAATATCTCCTTAGTATTCATAGCATAGGATTTGCAACTTTTGGTAGAACAAATTTGTGAAACCAAAGGTAACCTCATATTAAAGACTCATAAGGAAAACTATTTTTTAGCACACTTTAGTTGGCTGCTTGGAATTGGTAGAAAAAGAGTTTCTGTAAGATATTCAATATCAAGGAAGAAATGTCTGCAATTCCAGAAGAGCAACAGATTTGTTATTGGCAGAGGCAGCATTAGGCTTTGGCTAAGTATGTGGTCGTCTGGAATACCACAATGAAAGAAGTATATCAGTATAGGAGAGATGTGGTTACTCAGTAATGGCCCTGTTGAGTCGCTGTTCTTTGCTTTTAGAGGTACTCACTGTTATTTGACTATGCAATGGAACAGGAATTGGAAAAATCTATCTAAAAGTAGAGATGCAAAAGAGAGGGAACTGGGTAGATGGCTGAGCAAAGTCTGAGGCAAGGTATTATTAATTAGGATTATGATATATTCCTTAAACTGATTCCATAAATGGATGACCTCAAAATCAATAGACTGAAGCTCTCATAGTTGTTGAATTAATTTAATTTCTCTGGGATATAGCTCTTTTTATGGTACCCCAGCTATGTCTTGCCCTCCCAACTGCCAGCTTCTTTTCCCATGCGTTTCTCTGACAAAATGAAGCCCCTCCACTGCAGAACCCTGCTGCTCCCAGCAACTGCTTCTGCAAGCTGTCTGTCCCTTAGGCACTTGCAGGTCTGGTCTCTCAGGACCTGTAAGGCCAGGGCTTGAGCCACTGCTGGGAAACAGAGTACAATTTGCTCTGAACAAACTCTTTCAGGTGTGGATTGAAATAACAAAACACTTAGAAGCAGAGCAAAGTTAGTTATAAGAGGTAGTGCTTTTTGGTCACAGAAAACAGACAAGCTTGGAGGCACATAAACGTTTCTGCATTTTTGCCATTTTCTGGCACCACCTATTTTCCATCTGGAGACCCAGGTGAGTGAGGGATACTCAAGGTCTGCCCATAAAGCCTATTTTTTTCCTCAAATTCTCATGCTTCCCAGCTCTTGACACTCCTTCTTTCTTTCTCTTTTCATCAACACACACACACACAAGACCCATGTCTCATTAAAGCTTTTGAATTAGGTGAAACCAGACTGTGTGAACCTTGCCAGAGATGGAACTTCGAAAAGGTTGTTATTTGCCTTGTTTGATTATTAAGCACCCACCGGTGCCTTCAGTTCCTAAAGGAAACTTTATCTTGTGCATTTACCAGGAATAAAATTACCAACAGACTTATGTGAATATATATAACAAGGATCATATTGTAGTCTTGAAATATATTCATTATTATTTAGTGTGTCATTGTAGCTTTATCAGTCAAACAGTCCCTGAAAAGTGTGAATAAGTTAAACAAAATCATGAGGACTCAGAGAGAGAATGTAAAGTATGTCAGGAATGACACAATCCAGTTTCAATAGGAGACAGAAGGCCAGTTTTAACTACAGAGTTACAGACTCAGAGATGAAAGCTGGAGCTGTGAGATACTACATCAGCATAGTCCCAGCTGCCTCACACTCTTAGTCTCTTCTAAAAATTGCAGTGCTGGTCTGTCAAGGAGAGTCAAGAGCCAGCACCACATCCATCAAAATCAGGATGTCACTACAAAGACCCAAGAATACTGTTTGCATTTTGATAGTTCTAAGCATTTTAGATGCATTTTCCCACTCTCTTCTATTTTGTTCTAATTGGTCACTACTCAACGGGGCAGAGGCAGATGCATTTTCATGGCACTTTACATATGTACTTTATGCCAAGCTTCAAGAGCCATGGGAGAGGCAGTCTACAGAAATGTGAACAGCAACTGCTGAGAGCAACAGCAGTAAAGAGCTCCATGCCCCAGATGTGCTACTATGCCCTTGTATTTACTTCATAAACTTTTGAGGTGTTTTAGTATTTATTGTGGTACAGTCACCACAACACGGCAGACTCATGTTATAGCCAGTACGTTGCACAGCCCAAATGTCACTGTGTCAGAGGGAGGTACATTATAGGCAACTGAAGAAAAACAGAGTGTATGTAATTAGAAAGTGCTATGAAGCAAATCCAAAAATTATGGCATTGCACAGATTGATGAGCATTCCCAAACCAGAGCTGGAGTCAGCCTAAAACCTGTATGTCTTGTTATTGTGCAGGTGTGTGCAGGTTCATGACCATAAGTTTTGCTACTGAAATGGGTCCTATTCTTCATCTAGACCATGATCCTGTAACTGAATATCTGTTAATAACTTAGAATAATAATTTCACTTTTATGAGCTTCTAGGTAGGAATGGCAGCCAAAGCACAAAAGCTCCTTCTTAGTCATACTTCAGCTGATCCTCTGGGACACCTGCACTGAAAAGAGTCTCTGTAGCAAACCCCAAAATAATAAAAAGATCCTGGGTCCGCTTATTAACATCTACAAGTTCAAAAAGTGAAGTGCCTGTGATGTGAATCCAATGTTTTTAAAAAAGACTGGGTAGTTTTAAAGATGAGCTAACAAGGAGCTGAGAAGCCTTTCAGAAGGTGGGGGGTTTATTTGTTTGGGTTTTTTTTTTTCAGAAAGTTTTCCTTGGTTTCTGTGGGAACCTAAGCTGGAATTTGAGAAATGTGGTCTGTGTGAGAAGAGGAGCACAACCAGTCACACTTAGCCTTCTTGCTGTATCGCCCTGCAGTGTAAATGGGAGAACATCTGGAGGCATTAATAGGCACTGGGAGCCCAGCATTTGCATTTCTTCCTAGTAAATGAGAAATTACATTTAGGTTTGCAAGAGGAGATGGAAAATTATTATGCAGGATGAGGAAAGAAACATGTTGAGACTGGGTGTACTCTAGGTTGACTGTGGATGATTTAAAGGAGAACATTTACATAAACCCATCCCTGTGCTGTAGAGCAGAACCTAAAGGAGATAGTTTTTTGACACTGTTTCCCGCAGCACTCTCCTGGAGAAACTTGCTGCTCATGGCTTGGATGGGTATACTCTTTGCTGGGTGGAAATTGGCCTGGATGGCCAGGATCAAAGAGTGATCATGAGTGGAGTTAAATCCAGTGGGCAGACAATCACAAGTGACCTTCCCCAGGGCTCAGTATTGGGGCCAGTTCTGTTATCATTGGCCTCAAGTTGCACCAGGGGAGGTTTAGATTGGATAGTAGGAAAAATGCCTTCATGTAAGAAATGAACGCCCTCCACTCACTGTCTTGAGATCTGTCTCTGCCAGCAGGGGGTTTTGTCGAAGATGGAAACATTTTTGTCAACATTTTTTCCTCATCTATTTTGTTGAAATAAAAATGAGATTTTTATTTTTTTCTTAACTGTGTCATATATGAGAAAATTACTAGCTAATGATGCCTCAACTGAGCTGAGAGAAGAGGAAAAAGAATTATCTATGTTTACATAATAAACAGCCAATGACAGTCTGGAAGCACCTGGTTGTGCAGATATTTGGTGTACCTGATAATGTGCTTTTCTTTCTGTTGTCCTTCTCCTCCAACCATTTACTTTTCCCTAAATGATGTGGGGTTTTTTTTCTTGCCTTATACTTTAAAAGTATGTTGGCACTTTAAATGAGACTACTGATCTGAGGTTCATGGCATGATCTCCAGTAATAGGGTTCCTACAGAGCATCCATTCATACTTCTTATGGTGTTGCAGACATCGCACACCTCTGAGTTCTTGGTCTGGAGCACAGCTTCTATACATGCCCCCATTGCATGAATAAATAACCTCAATTATAACAAATTGGAGCCTATGTGATTCCACTTCCTCTCACAAAAGTTACAATGATGTTAATTCTCATGAATAAACTTAGTAATGATCTTTAATTCTTTGCCTTTTTGCAGTCTTAGGAGAGGTGACTTTATGGTTGAGATAATAACCCTTTAAGACATTTCTGAGACTGACTGTGTAGATGCTTAGGATCACTAGATCTTCTGTATCAGTGAATAAATATCTATTGCAGTCTCCATTAATTTGGAATATTCACGTTGTTACAATGCACTATCTGTGTATGTTTTGTGCAAGAAATAGTGGACTTGATGTTGTCTGTAGAGCAGTGGCACAAAGGGCTCCAGGGTCTGCCAGTGGAACTCCTGTGATGCACTGAGAAGAAAGGTTTTTGTCAAGCAGGCAAGGTAAGGAAGGAATAAATGGGCTGAATTAAATAAGAATATGATGCTAAATAATGTAATAATGGTGGTCTGTGCTAATAAAAAGCAGATGGGAAGACTTCAGCTTGATATTCCAGTGTGAATTTATTTTCATTCTCAGTTAGTGTCATTACCTCATGTTGTATTTGTATAAAATACTTCATTATGATGGAAAGTGAGGACATATAGAACAGAAAAAGATAGCACATGGTAGGGGCTGTTTTCTCTTGAGGAAATACTTAGAGTCTTCCTTAGAAAACTTACCAACTGTAAGATCAGTTACATGGGCATAAATCTTCAGTAACAGTTTTGAAATCAATGTAATTTTGATGGATTTATAGGGGTATAATCTGCCTTTTACAGACTATTTACCTGATAAACGTTAATGACTCCTTGGAGGTAAAAGTGGAGAGAATTTGCGATTCTACCCAAGGAATACAAAATAGGACTTCAGTGTATAAATCGTCCTTAACTTTTGAATTGTTGCCAGCGGATAAATTCTTCCCAAGGAAATAGTAATGAAAACCTTTTCTGAATTTTATGTGTTAACAGTACAATGAAGCAAACTCCACAGTGTTTTCAAGTTGCACCAGAGCCAAATTTGCCCCAGGGTAAATGCAAACAAAGTTTTCCCATTTCTTCATGGCAGTGGCATGGAGGATCGAGGCGCAAGCGTGTACACACAATTTGCTCACTGCTGAGCTGCAATGCATCTTGGCATTCTTCTCATTCTGCTCAGGGCTGAAGCAGTCTCAAGCCTCCTCTTTACCTCTGATGTACAGGAGTTGTTAACTTTCATTTTATTGTCATTTCCTGCAGGTGGCCAGAAGTCCATTTTCCTCAACTATTAATATGACTGTGGAGATTTCCACAAAGCTTGCTCCATTTTTCAATTAGTTTTGTGTACTAGCCTCAGATATTCATGTGTTAACAAATGACAGCAATGCCCAATCTTTTTTTAGGTCTAAATCTATATCTATGAGTAAACTAAGTGCAGAAAGGCAGGAAGGGTAAGGATAGTACATCCATTTTCCACATTCCTTTCTAGAAGAAATTAAGAAATTACTCTCTCCAGTTGAGCTACATAATGAAAACACAATTATATGTTTATCAGTTAGTGTAATGAATGCACATTGTGTTTTTTCAATTGATTACCTCAAAAAAATACTTCAGGAAAAAAGACATTTATACTAAAGAAGAGGTAGCCTGATAAATTCAGAGGAAATAATAAAACTCCAGAGAAAGAAAATGCAACAAATGGAGTCTGTTTTATCTCCTGCAGGCTCAAATCATCAGACCCTTCCAAAAATAAAAAATCTTAGAAGATTTAACTTAACTTTCATCATCAATCTTAGAAGATTTAGCTTAACTTTCATCATGAAATAAATCTTGCCTAAGCAATTTGCAGCTTCATGACAACAAAACAAATAACTAACTTCATATCTTAAACACTTCCTTTCCTTCACACTCACAAAAACAAAGCAAGGGAGGGAGAGGATCCAGCTCTCCCTGAAGACATACTCACTCACTGTTGATTCGACAGGCAGCTTTTTTCCAAGAGTTCCCTCTCTGTATGTTGGCATCCTTATCATGGATAATGACCTGCTGATAGCCTCTGGTACAGCCCTGGCCACCCACTGAGGAGGAAACGGGTGTGCTCAACCACCAGCCCAGACAGCCCTAAGCCTGCACAGAGAACTCCTTGCGTAGCTCCTGGAGTTGCTCTGAGCTTCCCTCTCCATAACATGGTGCCTCGGATCAGGCTTTAGATGAAACCTGCGATGTTCCCACTGATGCTCAAAAGGAATGTGCTCCTGATTTCTGTTTATTTGAAAGTCTGAAATGACATTTTGGTACTTTAAGAAAGAAAAAAGAAAAAGAAAGAAGACCCCTTGCCATGCCCAAAGTGGTTAAAAAGATGATGCACTGGATGTTCCTTGCATTTGCCATTGGCCTTAATGTTTTCAAGTTTTTCTTCAGTGAGGGTTAAAAGTCCATTTTCAAAGTGAAAACAGATGTTTGTGTAATGAAGTGACTTTAGGAGCAGCAATGGTAAAAATCATTAGGCTTGTCAACTAGGAGTTAACTGACATCTTCAAAAAGTATCCCTTAAGAATTGCCTTCATTGGGCCTGGTTCCTGATACAGAAATTGTCTACAAGTTTTTAAATAGTTTTTCCATCTCAACAAATACCCCTGTGTAGATGCAGACAAAGCCGTCATAATGTATTCTTCTGATATTCTGTAGTGTGCTTGTGTTTGTTGTTTGGCAATCATACCAGTAAAACACATGTATCCATAACAGTACAGAAATTGTCTACATGGTAAATGTTTAGGGATCACTGATAAACAGGAAGTTTGGAGCTCTTTTATCCACTGCCCTGAATGTGAACCACCATCCCAGTGCAGCAAGAGCCTCTCTGCAACACGCTTCAGCTTGCTCTTGCAAGAGACGAGCTCCTCACAGCTATCTACACTGGCCTAAATGGTAATCAGCCTCAATCCACCAATCTTTCATTTAGCAGACAGCACTATGTTCTTCTGACATTCTTCCATTGCCCTTGAAAGTTTGAAAGTAGAGGGAATTAATGGTGATAAACCTGAATCTGTATTTCAGTGCAGATTACTTTCAGCAGTAGCCACTGCATTGTGGCCTGCTGTCAGATATTACTGTGCTTAGTATATCAGGTTTAATTAAAATTAATATTGAGCATATGGTTATCTGTTTGGCTGCAGAAAGTTCTAGGAAGGCCATATTGGGGAAACCACAGAAACAGCAACAACAACAATGATAACAGTAATAATACATTTTCATTATTATTAATGTAATAAACAAAAATTACAAGAAGTTTTACACGTACTTCTTTTGCCATCTTAATGGGTTCTTTTGGAGGGAGTTGTCTTGTATTTCTGGTATAAGCAAAGTCTTTAAGTAATATTGAATTGCTTTAATGTCACTGTTGATTTCTCAGCAGCGTCTGGTCTTTCTCTTAGAATTCTCATTCCTTATTGGCTTTCATATATCTCTTTTTAATACATTCAGGATTCTCCATTCAACCATCCAAGCTTCTTTAAAAATCCACACGAACTTTACAGGCCTCACTCCCAAGATACAATAAGAAGCTACAATATGGCACTGTCAGCTTTGTGACAAAGCCTGAATTACTTTTCCCTTTATCTCACATTCGTTAGTGATACTGGCAGTCAGAGCCCACATTTTGCCTGGCCTGCAAGTGGAGAGGGTTTTCTCTCTTTTTTTTTTTTTTTTTTTTAGGATGCTTGACATATCCATTATCAATGTCTGGAAGTTTTGTAAAATGATCGTGAGATTGCCTACAACCACCAAATCTCATCCAGGCTTACTCAATTTGTAAAACATACATTTGTAGCTGAAAAAACAATCTCTGTATTCTCCAGGAGGTATTTATATGGAGTATCTTGGCAATAGCAGTATGTGGTTATGGTCAGTTTCAGCTAACAGTGGTATCCCATAAATAAAGGAATTTTTTTTACAGCCATGGCTTAAGGCCAAAGACTCCTTCATTCTTTCAGTATATTTACATTCAGTTTTTGTTAGTGGCTGTGATGCATTAGTCACTTGTCTCCAGCTTCAACTGTATTATTGAAAGAGTATTGTGCCAATACTGTGCATGGACAAGTTACTTCTGTGCTTATTGTCATAGTATTTCAGGACTGAGGCCTCTTTAATTAAATAATTCAATTTCCCAAGCACTCTCTTAAGGTTTACATCTCTTGTTCTTTGAATGTTTTTGTGCAGTCATGCTTTAAGGCTGCTGGTTCAGACAACTACGTTAGTCGTAAATTTCTCTATGTAAAGCACAGTTCCAAGAAATCATTGCACCCCTTCTTTCTTTGTTCAAGCAGTTATGCAGTGATGGCCATAGCATTATTATGATCTTTGCTAGGTTCCCTTCTCTGTCCACACATTTTACATGACATTCTCTTACCATCTGCATTTGTTTAGCTTTAGCCTCACAGCACCAAATCTTTCCAAATCTGCCCAGTGCCTGTGATCATGGTCTTCTGTTGCACTATCACAAAGCTAAACCTGGGTTTCCTGGGAGCTTTGGTTTGAATCGTCATTCTTGTTCACAGTTGCCATCTACTCTCTTTTCAGGGATGTAACCCTGGAGTGTATGGAAATCTACCCCGCAAATCCAGACCTGTATCTAGGGATGCATCCCTAGATTTGCAAGATTAGCCCTGTGACAAGATTAGCTCTGTGGTTTTTTGACCACAAGCAATTTTTATGCTTCTGTTTAAAAACAATGTGTTCATCTATTTCACTTCAGTACTTCTGAGGATTCTGGACTACAGTTGCCTTTTTCTCCTGAAACCAACAATACTGACAACATCATGTGCCCTGCCTGTCACTTATTACCAACAAAAATATTGGCCAGCTGCCTTCCTCTCAGCTGCCCTCCGTCACCTGCAGATGCATGCACCAAGGTGGAGATTTCTGTGCTTTTCTGTGTACTTCCCAGTACTGTTGGTTACCACAGCTCAGCTCTGGCATGCTGATTTGTTAAGCTTTATTAAGCTAATGAAGTGACTGAACAGAGCCCATGGCCTGAAATAGGCTTCTGTGGGTGCTTCTGCCTTGAACTCTGGCAGGTCTTTTATGGGCTCCATCTTCTTCCCAGCGTTTCTCTGTCTTGCTCAGCCTCTGAGACTGTGTTTCATTCATTGTTCATGTGGAGTCTGACAGAGGGACACTTCATTCAAAATGTGATTTTAATACTCTTGACACTGGCCTCTGCTTAACAGTAATCTGTTTAACCACCTCTTTGGAGAAGGTTTCAAGGGTACAGATGCTAGAGAAATTTAGCTACATTGCTTCATGCGTAGCTACCTCATACTAGCGTAAACCCATCTTAAGACTCTAATAATGTTCATAGTAGTGGTTCACTTGTTGATAGTAATGGTTTAATGAAATTCAAATGGACATACATTCACTTACATGCAGACCTGATCTCTTGAGTCTCTGTTTTTCTTGCCTGAGCACAGTACATTCTGGACTGCAATATACTCACAAAATAGCAAAATACAAACAAAATTTGAAAAGCTGTTTTCTCTTAGCTGAAAAAGTGTTCTTGATATGGGAAAATGCTTTTCTTATGAGAACAAACATTGCAGGTCTGGAAGGCTTTTTGTTAGCTAATGGCAAAGGAGTCTAACTGTGCATTAATAATAAGCCTTTTTAGGTAAAGTCCTAGAAATTTTATCAGTTTTAACCTCAGTAGCTAAGCTATGCTCTGTAATTACTGGTAGAATAGCCTCTGCAAAGAACTTCAGTTCAGTGCCTTCACTTCAGGCAGCTGGTCCAAGACATCCCAAGGTATAGTCTTTGGAGATCCACATTTGTTATAGAGTGTCATCCATGACTGACACATTGTTCAGGTATGGTATGAAGGCCAGCAACATCTAAATTACTTGGTTTCCTTAGTGTTGATAATTTTAGCATATCTGTCTTTAAACTGAGCTTTTGTTGGTCATCAATTACTGAATGATATGTTTTTTCAGATAGAAAAATCAGTTGTGTGCAAGTATACAAGCTACTGGACCTCTTTTAAACTATTAACCACCTAGACTCTTTAAATTAACTTTGAATGTAGAGAAACTCTGGAGACAATTTGCTTATTGTGCAGCCTTAGCCAGTTAACTAGCACTTTGGAAGCTTTGTTACTTTGCACTCCTCTTTTTCTATTTTAAGGCAAAATCCTCTGGGCAGTAACTTGGAAAAAGCTCTCACTGATTTCACAGTATGCTTTCCAGCATGAAATCATCATGATTTGTCTTATTTTGTGTAACAATTTTTTCCTCAAATTTACCTAAAGAAAGAAAATATTTTAAAAAGCAATTCCTTAAATGTCTTGGAAAATGCAGGCTATGGATCAGAATTAGGGAAACTTTCCAGTACATTAATGCAGTGTCCAGTACATTAATTCAGTTTTCAGTCCATGACAGATTTGCCAAAGGAGCTGGGGAAACACACTGTCACCTGTCTTACCTTCCCAAGAATGTCAAAATATGCTATGGTCAGGGTCTACCATAGCAAAGTCTACCACAGTACTAACTCCTTTCTGCCCACCTATCTCCTCAGCTTCCTGGGCAGCCAGAGAAAAAGTTGCCAAAGAAGGGACTGAGTGGGTTCAGTGAGCTGTAAAGAGCTACCACCATCTCCCCTTCCTTGCCATGATATAGCAGCCCTCATCACAGCACATTGTCATCAACTTGACAAGGCAATAGGATCTGGGAATGTACCCCTTGATCCTCTCACCCACCAGATAAATGCAATTACTTTACTTTCCAGTGAACTGTCTATATCCCCATGGCCAACAGGACGTTAGAAGGATTTTAACTGATCTTCCCACCAGATCACAGAAGTGCCCTGACATTGGCATGTAATCCCCAGCATCAGAAAGATTGAACCTCCAGCTAAGAGTTTTGAAGGAGCTGCTTGTGAAACACTGAACAACTAGAATTCACTGACTTCCCACCTGAACAAAAACATCAGCTTTGTTGTGTCTATGTGCCTTCAACTTTTCACTCTAAACAGTGTTCATATTCTTAAGACTTGTTGCAGAAAATAGTTTATTCCAAGTAAACACAGGAAATTCCTTTTTGGTATTCCAGTATGTCTTGGACAAACCCACTGCTGCTGTGGGTTGGAGTATTTGTGCTCAGATTAGTGATCTAATAACATCCCTTCATTAAAGAATAACCAAATACGCTTCTTTTTTTCTGGAACCAGATGAGTGAAGCAACAGCAGAGTTACACTGAAAGCCAAAGCAACTGTCCCTGCTCAAAACAAAGGAACCTGCAACACATATGTGGGCACTGTGGCTTTGCTAGGTATTTTGGTGAAAAACAGGGTTAGAGAGTCTGCTTATCAGCGTGAGAGTATCAGAAGAAACAGCTGGAATAGGCCTGGGCTGCTTCCAATTGGCCTACTATGTTGTTGGACCAAAACCACAAATTTAAGAGGAAGAAGACTTTTCTGTGTACTGGAAACCCAGGTTGCAGTCAAACACCAGCAGTTTGGAGAGGGTGAGTTTTGGTCCATGATGCTAACCACAACCATCTTCAGCTGCTCTGACTCCCAGTGACTACCAAATAGTGGCCTGGGGAGGGGAAAAAAAGGGAGTCAAAATGAGTAGTGTTCTGCTGTACATAGGAATTTAATTGCATTGAAATGCATTTTTGGGGTCAACGTTTGACAGTTTATGCCTACCCCACTACTTTGTAGCTGTATGCTTTCAGCTTTTCCAGCCTGAATCTTGTTTGGAAATGTTATAAATTAGAAGCAGTAGCCTGGAAGTTACTGGAGATACACAACGTATGATCCCAACAGTAAAAAGGAACAGGCTCTTTTAAGCAATAGACTTTATACTAGGGACCTTACTGTGAACTCAGATGGCGAAATACTTGCGTGTTGGTCTGTTCAAAGCTTGAAAGATCTTCTTGTAAAGTACCTCTATTGTACATGAGGGCTTTATTATGTACCAACGTGTATTTAATTTTTGTCTTAGGAATGGTTTGCATTAGTGTTCCTCAGTGCACATCCAATTTAGATTTAATAAGATAGTGCTTGTCTGTTAATGAAATTACAATAATTAAAAACATATTCCTTGCCATTCAAATTCTATGCTATCAATATCTTTTCTTTACCTCTTAAAGTATGTTTTTAATGATCAGCTGGATTTATTTTTATGCAGGAAAACTATTTTTAATAAATGAAAATTAATGATACATTTGTAAACTTTAATTTTAAGAGAGAAAAGGGACTAAACAAACCCCACGTAGCTTGAGCATAAGCAACAAGCTACAGGCAAATTCAAATACTCCAATAGGAAAGATAATTTATTGACAGAATTAAAACTGGTCCTTTTAAAATTTGTCTATTTTCATCTGTCTATTTTCGTCTATTTCAGTGCAAGAGATTAATTATTTCTCTTTCACACAGCCCAGTTAGTGTTTTAATAGAGAGGAGTTTCTCCTAATTTCAAAGGCTGTTTTGTTCCCAGCCCACAGAAACAAAAGGCTGAAACCATGAAACCCACAAAGCCCGATGCGGGATGTTCCCTTCTTTGGCTGTCCATCCCACGTCCCTGATGGAGTTTGGGAATGGTCTGTGGGTCACCTTCTCAACCTGCTGCCATTCTCCATGGGGTGTAACATCCCACCATAAGTTTCAGGTCAGATCAAAAACAGAGCAGAGGAGTATGGAGGCAGAGGTGTGGATGTGATGTACATCCCATTCCTTCTGCCTGAGAGGCCAGGAGGACAGCTGGTTGAGCAAACTTATTAAATCACCCAGCACAAATGTCCAGGGCTGCCCTGAAGAACTTTCATTTTCATGGCTCTTAGCACAGAGACACATTGGAAGCTCAATCAGATATGAAGGGTGTGGTTAAGATACACACCTTTTGGAGGTAATGCCAGCTGGCCCCAGCTATGGACCTGCCCTCAAAGGTATGGGGTCTAATCACCAGCCCAGTTTATTAAGGGTCGGGGGCCAAAAATCACAGACAAAAATAGTGTGTGGCCTCCTCCCTCCTTGTACAATAAACTCCTTTCTCTGTTCCCGGCAGAATGTACCCATCACTGAAGATCGAGACATTGTTTTGCAGATATTTTGAAACTAATAAGCAACGATGACTATGTCAAGCAAAATACTTGCAAGGAGGTTTTGTTATGAGGGGGATCAAAGGACAGATGAAAGAGACTTTTATTTATAAACCACTTTTATTCTTTAACCCACTGGGGGCTCTCATAATATAAAAGACAACCGTTTCTTTGACCTTTCTGTGCAGCTTTATGAAAAAATAAGCATGAGACAAGTTTATAAAGCAGTACTTGAATTCTAGAAATAAAAAAGTCATTGTACTCAGTACAATAAAGCTACAAACATGATTAGCATCATGTGCAAAATATAAAAATAACTTGATGATTAGTTTATCTTAAAACTATTAAGAGGTTCACTATATTGTAATCTGTTCAAAGAAAGAGTATAAAATATGCAAAAAAATTTTCTCTCTTTTGCCCAAGCTACATTTTAATGCGAACTAGTTTCTTTTTCAGTGTCAAATATCTGAGTTTTTCTGACTCTCCAACACCGCTATTTGTACTCTAACTGGTAGAATATGACCCCATGTGTCTCACAAGACATGCCTTTGTATTGTTGCTCTAAACCATATGCTTTGTATTTTCATTAATACCTACAGTAGCATCACCAGTAGGATTAAAATATAATTTAAAAAATATTTGCAGTCAAATAACATTTCTTTGCCTATGCACAGTTGCTAAATCCTACTTTGAACTGAAAGCACCTTTCTTCTAGTGTTTGTCTGATATGCAGATTTAAATTAATCTCTTTCTAGGCACCAGTAGTTACATTCATAGAGACTGACACGTTAATTGTCTGTGTCCAAAATTTTGATCCTTCAGCATCCTGTTCAGCTCCTTCCTGACTTGAGAAGATGCCAAATTTCTTCTGCTCTTTTAGTTCTCTCAGTAAAATCTCCAGAGTGCTTACACTTTTGCCACACATGGGGTACATATGCAATCAGTCAGTCCTGTGGAGCAGCTCACAAGGTGTCCCATGCTTGCCCCACCTGCCAGACATCCATCCTGCCTACTAAACTGGCTCTTACACAAAATAGCCAGGCCATGCTGCTCATGCAGTGAACAGAAAATGCATCTGAGAGTGGGAGAGAGAAACTGGGGTCCCTATTCCTGCTTCACATAGGCAGTGTAGGATTTCAACCAAGGTCCCTGGAACAAGAGCACTAAGCCACCAGGAAGGCCAACAGCAGGACTAGGACTCAAGCCAAGACTTTTTGCATGTTTGTTTGCTGAAAAGGAGCAGCCTGGTCTGGGCTCCAGCCACAGCTCCCAGCTCTGAATCCAAAGAGAAGGGGTCAGATACCAATTGCTTTTGAGGCATTGATGTCAGACTCTGTTCCTCACCTTGCCATTTTCTGCTTAGCTTAGGAGCTCCTTGATTTCTGGAGCTGCCCTCTTATGAAAACATTTGTATGGGGCTCAGGCTTCTAATAAAAGGCTGAGAAGTCTGAAACAATGAGTGGCTTGAGAATAAACACCAATCTGCAGAAGCCAGGCTCCTTTTGTAGGTATAGCACTATATCTTGCTTGGCCTATTGTAACAATTTTTCTCTGTTTTGTTAGCTTCTCCTCATCACCTGAAATCTCTGGTCTTGATGATGAGGCAGGCTATATTCTGTTTAAAGTCAGCAGAGTGTACCTCATCAGTCAAATCTTTGCTCCTGACTGAAGTTAAGATGTTCAGGCCTGGATGAACAATTGATAAGATCAGGCATTTATGCTTCAGTCTTATAAACAGCTTTTATGTAAATAATGCCTTGAGTTCAATGAGGTGTCTTGCCTGTGTAAAATAAGACAGTCAAGTCTTATTTTGCATGCCTCTTGTATCTCGGAGAACTGAGTTCAGCTGCTCCATTTTAGAATCTATGGGGATCTTTGCCATTTTGGAGATGTGAAGTGGAAGTGCTGAACTGGCCCATGGTAGACAATTGTCTTCCTATGTCTCTTCCAGACTGCTGTCAAACACTCATGCAAACTTGCTGTCTTGAGATTTCTAGCCCAATTTGCAAATCTGTACATTCTAACAAAGTCTGAAGTTTGTATTTTGCCTGCTTTTCTGAGCTAGATGAAACCTTCTGGACTCCAGGCTATAAACCAGGGTCAACACCACACTCAGTTCATCTCACTGAACTGAACTGAGCTGAAATTGCATTTAGGGTATGTCTTGAGATGTGTTTGTTAGCAATGACAAACGTGACTGAGCAGATTTCTGCTGATAGTTCCATTTATTGAAGATCTGAATTAGTGAGGGACAGGCATGGCTCACTTGGGCCTTTCTGGGCTTAACTCTGACCAGAAGAGGTGTGTGAGGAAACAGCATTAAATTAAAGAAAGAAAGAATAAACTTAGTCACCATAGGATTCTGAAATCACCTTCTTTCAGAGACATATGTTTCTTCTTAAGCTTGAACTCTCCTTAATAGCAGCACTTCAGATCTGAAGACGGTTTGTGCTGATATCAACAGGAAATTCTGTTATCATGCCAATGAATGTATCATGACTGAAATTTAACCTGACATCTGCTCAGCTGTGGGTGTTTTTACGTTAGGTTGCATATACTCATAATTTAAGCCTTTCTACTTCAAGATAAACTTCAGACAAAATTTCCATTTAAATCAATACCATTTACCTGAACAAGAACTATAGGACTGGGCTAGCATAGCACACACCTCTAAGATATTATTTCATATAAATGGAACAGAGGAATATAGTCAATGTCAAATAAGATTAAGAATTATGTCAGTGTTCTGTGTTGAATTCCATCTTAAATTTCACAAAAGTCAAGTGAACCAGTTCTACCATCCCTCTAGCACTCTGAGTCTCACTCAGCCACCAGAGACAAAACTGGAATCTATCAGGAACATTCACAAGGACAGATGTTCCACTGGAAAGCTCAGGTTGCCCGCAGGACTGAACCAGAAGTAGTTCTTGCAAGTCTGATCAAACATACTATTTTTCCATTAATAGCAAGGTGCCTTTATTCTACTTTTAATACACCTTTCATGCTTTCTTACAATAAGCAATTTTGCTCATTTTATTTTGGAAAAGAAGCAGCTGTAGATTTTTTACAGTGAATGGCTCAGGTATGAGTTAAGCAGTTGCAATGCATAGTAGGGGCAAAATCTTCCACTCACTTCCAATTCCAGTGAGAATGAACAATGCTTTAAAAGGGCTGGTGGCTCAAAAGCTGTAATTTTTTTGTCAGCTATATCTGCTGACTTGATAGAAGTCATCACCTCTTCCCACAGGCTTTGCCTGACAGTAATATATAGCAGGCACCAGACACGTCTCCTGATGCTTTACAAGAGAGGGTGGAGAGGATGTCCACCAAGTCAGTGAGGGGAAAATGCAGGTCTCCTGAGTGCAAGGACCTTCCATGCTGTGGCCTTCCCCGGCCTACTCTAGTACTGTTCTAAACCACATGGTACTTCAGGAGGTGGTCTCCTTACTGACTTTGATTAGAAGCAGACTGTTAGTGGAATCCAGTGAAAGGGCAAGAGCAACAGGCACTAACTACAGAAAATTTCATTTCACTGTAAGAGAAGAACCTCTTTTTTTTAACTGTGAGAGTGGTCAAACACTGGAACAGGCTGTCCAGAGAGTTTGTGAGTCTCAGCCCTTAGTAACAGTCAAAACCCAACTGGACATGGCCATGACCTGCTCTAATTGACCCTTCTCTGGGCAGGGGGAATCTCCAGAGATCCTTGCCAACCTCAAAGATTCTGTGGTTCATAATCTGTCCTAGGCACTTACCTAACTGAACAAATTCTTCTTATTAGTGGTTGTGCATCAGAAGCACTTTGGTTTTAGTTCTGCTTCCAAGGAAACCACATGTTTGGGAGAGAGACATTTCACACAACCACTAGATCCACATCTGATCTCGGGATAATTAGAACCCAGCGCTGACTCTTTAGCAATTAGGAGTATTTTAATCTGTTGACTTCGCTTAGATGAAAACAAACACAAATGGATTATTTCAGTCTAGTTATTTACTCTGAGATGTATACGCAGAATTTAGGCTGTGGTTAATCTTGTGAATCTCCCACGTCTGTAGAAACATGTGCTGTCCCCTCAGCCAGGCTACCTCTTGGCTTCCTGGCATAAATAACTAGGTTTCTCAATAGTTTCCAAACAAATTCTCTCCCTGTTTAGATTCAAGGCCTGCATCCACCAAGCAGCTGGAGATTGCATTAATTTTCAATAGTGGACACAAGTAGTTCTCTCCATCTTGAGTAGGAACCAAACAGAAATCAGCACAGTGCTGGAGACACTACTCAATTTTGCTGTGTTCCAAGGCTGAGGAATAAAGATGGAGAAAAGGAACTGGTCCTCACTGTGTAGCCTAGGGGCCCTGGCTCACTGTGACCATATGCATCCCTCCCTCCATGCTGCTCGTGCTACAGAGACACTGGCAGTTACAGATGGGTTAGATCACCTCCAGTAAAATTCTCAGTTAAATCCAGCAAAGATGGTGAGTCAGAGCCTCTGCATTCATGAGAGAACTTGGCTGACCTTGAACTAGGAACTAGTCTAAACCATTGTTTTTCAAATGAACCTGAACTGAAAACTACTTCAGAGTGAATCACAGCCTGACTTGTGTATGGATATCATTTCAAAGAGTATCCATCTTGGCCTGAGAACTTCAGGCTACACCTAAAAAGTGAAAATGAGAGCTGCATGAAGAGGGTCCCAGCCCTGAGGATGAGCCAG
>NW_010334836.1:165255-173232 GCF_000700745.2 Antrostomus carolinensis | reverse complement strand
ACACTGTGAGAGCCAGGAGAAATTAGGCTGCTGAGCCTTAGTCCAGTGTCATGTCAATGTGCTGCAGCACCTGAGGGAGCATCCTGGCCTGGCACTGAGACATATAAATGAGCTGGTGTGCATGGAGCTCTCCTGGGAATGTCTGACAGGCTCTGCACTGCACCAGGTAAGGGGTACTTTAGTGTTAATCACCCTTACTGTCAAAAATGTTTATTTTTCGTCTTTTGCAACCATAATGAACTTCCCACCCTGAAATAAAGTTCTGCTTTCTTCTCCTTCACTAAAGAATCAGCTGCTATCAGCAGAATTTTCCCTTTTGATTTGCTTTCAGATAAAGCAGATAGATTGAGTGTATCAAGTTTCCCACCACCAGCCATATTTTATGGATCATTCATTCACTGAGTCATGTAGCTCTTTTGAACTATTCTCCATTTTTCAACATCAATTTTAAGTGGGAACACCAGATTTGGACATACTACTGCATTTGTTCATGTCAAGTTACAACAATAACTGGGCTAGCTTGAATGGCTTAGAGGCAAAATACCTGCTTTTTCCCCTATGTTCATGTTTAGCCTAATCAAACTAATGATCCTGGATGAAAGAATAAGACTGTTACTGCTACTTAATTCACTTATTTTTGTTCACCAAAGAACTTGTTCAACTTCTAGACACCTGCATAACCAAGACTTGAGAAAAAGATAAATGTTCTGGCTTTATTTGTTCTGGCTGAAAAAAAGCACATTCTCCATTGAGAAAAAAATGTAAATGGGTGTTTTAGTTTGCTCTGCAAATCCAGAAATCTTAATGGGAGAGGTGAGCTCAGGGACATGGGATTTTCCGTGGTGACTTTCCCTTTTAGTGCTGCTTGAAGAATTCTCTTTTCAAGTGGAAGGAATTACTGCCCTCAGAGCTTGCTCTCATTGCAAACACCATAGCGTCACAACAGAGAAAGTGCATGATCCATTATGATCAGTGGAAGGGACTGAACTGTTGGGTGGCAGACATTCACCTGAATTTCCAGTGTTGCTGGAGGAAGACCAATTAATGTAGTTATCTGAGTCACTGAAACCTAGAAGGAGACTTATACTGAGACATTTGACTTCAGTTTTATGTTGCTATGGTGTCTCACAGCACTTCAATCTCACACAAACATACCACTCCTGGGTACAGGGAACAGGTCAGCTCTGTTGCTTAGCGTCTAAGAAAGCCAATATTCTAGCATGCAGGTGGTTTCCTTTCACTTCTTGATAAAAAAATGAATACATAAAAAACATTCCTATGTTTGGGGTTTTTTTGTTTTGTTTTGGTGGGGTTTGGGGGGGTTTTTTGGTTTGATCTGGTTTGATTTTTTCCTGGTAGTGCAGCACGTCTGTTTTCCCTGGTTTTCCATTGTTAGGGCTTTTAAGAGAAGTGGGTGGTAAAGGAATTTTGAATAGGTAGCAAGTTTTTGTGTGTGTTGCCTATTACAAATCCTCCAGCCAGCAACAGTGATGTGTACCTCCATTCACTCGCATAAGTCAGCTGTGGAGTGGGAAAACGAGTTTTGCCTCTTTGCAAGGCTGTACACCTGCTTCTGCTCAGTGTACTAGTTAAATTTCTCCTCCTGTCTGTCTTTCCTACAACATCCCCCTCCTTGTTGCTATTTCACTACCTCTGAGAGATTAAAAGTAGCAAAAATCTGTATGATCACCTAGTTTATCACCCTGTCAGTCTAGATTGCTGCCTCCAGCGAATCTTCTCATGTTTTGTCTGTCTGGGGTCACTCTTGCAACTGGAGGCTAAAGATGATTATGAGGCCCCAGAGAGCAATTTTTCCCTTTTCATCTACTTCAGAGAATTAATCTGTTCTGAACCAAAAGATGAGTGTGTATAAATACATGTATATATACATATATATGCATCTATCTATATATATAATGACATTTCAGGTTTCTTGCATTTATTTGCAAAAAGAAAAGAGGCAGAGTAGTTCTTACAGATTTAATTAATAAAAATATGCCTGACATAAGTTCACAAAAAAATCTGTTATTCCATTTTGAGAAATGCCAAGTCTGCAGTATGAGTGGCATCCTGGCCTGCTTCCAGCCTGGATAATTGCATTCTTCCTACCTGTGAATGTTCCTGCCATTTCAACTGGATACAGCAATTCTTCCACCCTCCTTTGCCGAATTATTCTGTACTGTCATCCTTCGGTCCAGAGATGGCTTCCTCTCACAGTACCTGAAGCTTTGACAGCTCAAGAGAGGATTCAGCTTGCTGGAATTCCTGCAGGTATAAGCGATAACATTGTCAAATCCCTGCTTGGGGGCTCTGATGCTGAAAAATTTAGAAGACATTACAATATGGCCAGCTACAATCAGCTATTCCTCTGAACTGCAAATTTCATTTTCAGGGACATTTAGGAACAATGGCCATGATAATATGCAGTAAGAAGTATTGACATAAGGACCATGCACAGCGTGCCCAGCTGCACTGCCTCTGCAGCACGGCTGGATGGGGCCACTCTGGCTTTGCGCCTGGGCAGAAGCACCCCATGGACCTGTGCCAGGCTGTGAGTCAGCTTGTATACTGCAGAGTTTTCCATCAGGTGTCTTCCAGCAGGAGTGGGGTGAAACTGAGACAATTGCAAGAAGGGTTTTTCCAGGTTCATTGAGGGCAAAAGGTGACATACGAGCATAAGTGACTTTCGTTGCAGCTGTTGAAAAGATTGAGACTTGAAAAGCAAATGAGTAAATAAAAGCATAAAAGGTCTCAAATCTCCCTCATACCGCTCTGCAGTTCAGGTTCCTGGCTCCTAGTGGGCTGGTTCTGGAGCCCCTTGGCACTCAGTACACTGCATAGTGCGCAGGGATTATGCATCCAAAATGGCACAAATGCTCTTTCCCAGTAATGGTTTTGGGATGCGGAGTGCTGGAAACCAAGAAAAACCTTTTGCAAAAAAGGCTGGATATTCCTCAGCCTTAACTTTTGACAATGACTTTAATTTGTCTATAGTAAATAGTATAAAAAATAGATTTGATAGCATTTCACTAGTTTTGGTTGAAAGTTTCCATTTAATGGAAACTCTTGGGGGACAATACTTACTGTTAGCTTAGAAAGTGAATGTTGGAAGGAACATTACATTCCTAGAAATTATTTTTTAAATCACCCAAAAGTCTCTTTTCAAAAAGAGACTTAAATTGACATTCCCCAGGTTCAAATGCCCCAGCTCAGCCATGATTACCAGAGATGCAAAGATTTCTGATCTGATGGCTCCAAACAAGAAACACGGAAGTTTTAGGAGTCCTACTGACCCCAGCTTTCAATAGCTCCCATAGCAAGGTTATTTCAGAGCTGCAGGCTCTGGAAGCCCTGCAGTGTCCTTTGCCTGCTACACAAAGGCTCAGGATCACTAGCACCTTTAGAGCAGCGGTTGCATGGCAGATGGTAGCACCGAGTCCCAGGATGGATAGTTAATAACCCAAACACTGCTGCGGGAAGGCTGCTTCAAGTATTAGAGCCATTGTCTTTCCAGCTAGCTTGGGTATCATTGCATTTTACATGACCATAGAGGTGGAGCTGCTCTGCAGCACACATTCTGCACAGATATAAGCTTAATGAGGTGAAACCTGAAATCTGCTTGGGGCTTGCTGGAAAACTGTAGGAGCTGCCTTTTCTCACAAAAACCTACTTTGTCAAAAATTCTGACCAGTTTTCTCTGACTTTCCCTTTTCACAGGGCTGAGTGTCAGTATGCGCTGCCAGAGTGAGGTCAATCAGCTCCTCTTAAAGCTCTAGGTAACTCCACTGAAATCTCTGGACCTACCTCTCCTCTTCCACCAGAAATGTCAGAAAAGAGAAGGGGTCTTTCAAAGTCTTTTCAGTCATTTTAAGACCAAGATGCAGAAAAAGGATAACTGCATTCCTATGGCTTACAGAAATGCATGAATTAGAAATATGTGTTTGAAGTGAGACTGCTAATCACAAAACTTATTTTCCCTGTGAAGCAGGGATATTCCTGAGAAGTGACTGTGTTTATTACAAAATTTTATTCCATCTTAAAGAAAAAACAATTGATCTTGTTATTTCTCAGAATGTGACACATTTCTATTCCATTATTATTACCTCCAGCACACAAATTAAAAAAAAAAAAAAAAAAAAAAGTAATCTAGTGGTCTTTCCTTCTTTAATTTGTTATTAGAATGGAGTAAAATATGATGGGGACCATCTATGTAGATTCATTTTAGATTCTCAGCTTCAAATCCAGAAACACAAATGACAACAAAGTGACTCCTAATCAGTCACTAAGCAAGGTTTATTAATAGACAAACTATGGGAAAGGTAAACTTTAGAAAAGTACCTGAGAAAACAGGACAACTAGCAAACAGAAAAAAATCCAATTTCACAATGAAATGACAAGTTAGTCATTTAAATGACTCAAAATTCATTTTTCTTGCCCACTGGAATTGTATGTTGTTTTTTCTGACATACATAATAAGGGTTTGAAAGTGTATTCAATTTTGGTTTTAACTTTTATTCATGTGGATGATTTTTGTTCCATAGTTTTCTACAGAACTTACCAAGTGGGTGACCTAAATATTAACAATTATGCTCTTTCTTAAGGAAAAACTTATTTACTGTGAGGGTGACAGAGCACTGGAATAAGCTGCCCAGAGAAGTTGTGGAGTCTCCATCTCTGGAGATGTTCAAAACCCACCTGGACACTTTCCTGTGCAACCTGTTTTAGGGAACCTGTTTTGGCAGGGGGGTTGGACTAGATGATCTCCTGAGGTCCCTTGCAACCCCTACCATTCTGTGATTCTTCAGAGTTTCGTGAGTTACTGGACATTTCCTGTGTATACATGTATATCTATACATAGTGGTTTTCAGAAATGAAGGATATAATGTCCATAGCACTTTAGTGACTGGGGTTGTCTTTACACAGGCAGGCCAGCACAGGCACTCTGCATTGGTTGAGAAGATTCATACAGCTGTGCTTGCGTTGTGTCAGCACAGCTTTATCACAGCTGGTACCCAGATAGGCTGCTGATGCCTATTTTGGCATCTCTGCTCAACACTGCAGTGGGCAGCATAAACAGGTTCTGAATTCCCAAGACCTGTCAAAAATTAGATCTAGATTCATATTCAGCTACATCTGAAATACATTTTTCCCTTTAAACATCTTTCCAGATCTTTTTTTCAATCCTGTCTTTATAGTGTGTTCTCACTGACTTTCCACCTCTATAATGTTTACTTAGGAAAAGAAAGCATGGGTTTCTAATGCGAAAATTCTGCAGACAAACTCGTTTCTGGCTTTCTTCATTTATTGTAAATGAGAAAGATGATAAAAATTGCCATCTGCCCCATAAAGCTTTGTTCTGGGCAAGCTAAGTGCCCTGGGCACAGAGGAAGGGCAGATGTAATGAGACAGAAGTACTTACTTTCTTTTTGCTTTTGATAGTTTGTTTACCAACTTACACTTCCTCCTCAAAATCTTTTGTAAATTGAGTAAGGAAGAAGGAAAGTCAATGTGAATGTGCTTGAAATAAAAGCTTCTCATTGAGCACCTGAAGTAAGTACAAAGGTACACAAAGTTTGTTTAACTTACAGCAGAGAGGGAAGATTTGGAAATAACCCTTCAAGACAGCAAATATAGTTTAGTTTATGTTTTTCCTCCCTCTGTGTAAATATGGACATTATAATGGCTGGTTTGTTTTGCCATTATCAATTACAACATCGTCAGTTGGGCACTATCCTTTCCAAATCAGCTGCTCTTTTATGAAGGTGGTGGTTTTCTCCCTCTTCCGTGCACCCTGACATATTGCAGTGAGTTCCGAAAGATGCCAGCTCTCCCACCTGCCACTGCACTCCAGAAATGCCTGTGCCTGGGTGGACCAGTGCTGCAGAAGCAGAAACTATCACATGCAATAATTAAGATTAAGCATGAGGTAAGGTTAAATGGCTTGAACAGCTTGAACCTAGTGATACAGCTAAGAACAGGTGCCAGGTAATCCTTTGCATGGCTGTAGATACCTCCTCAGGGATGCAATAATTTAACCCTTCAAAATGCAGCCTATATAAATGAATACATGCTAAAAAGGGAAAATCTGTTGGGAAATATTAATTCTGTGAACAACAGAGTCGTCATTTTTCACTGTCTAGTGTACAAAGAGAAATAACTGCAGATGCCTGCTTTTCTTCACTGTCCTGTTGAAGGGGGCATTAGCCTGGTTGTCCCTTCATGCCAGCTCCCAGCACTGCTTCCCAGGTGCTTCCCCTCCCAGTAAGCCACTTCTCCATGGATTTCCACTGGTGCCAGTCCAGTGCAGATGGGTGATGCCTGTGCAAATGCTATCGGCTATCCCAGTAATCTTTCCCCTGCTGCTTGGACCCTCCTTGGCCTCCAGTTTTCCCCAGCATCATGGAAATGAAAGTGCTGCCTGGGCCACTTGGTGCAGCTCCTGCCTCACAGGAGAGAGGATGACCTGCATCCAGGTTTTTGCCCACACATCCACTTACTGGGCATCCATTACTGCCCCATCATGTGAGTCATAGCATCAAAGCTCCTTCAGCCCCTGGCTTGTGTATTTCCTGTTTAAGCCAGTAGTAACTACAGCACATGGATGACAAGGAGGTGATTCGAGACAGCCAGCATGGCTTCACCAAAGGAAAGTCCTGTCTGATCAACGTAGTGGCCTTTTATGATGGAGTGACTACATCAGTGGATAAAGGAAGAGTTATGGATGTCACCTATCTGGAATTCTATAAGGCCTTTGACATGGTCCCCCACAACATCCTTCTCTCTAAATTGGAGAGATATGGATTTGATGGGTGGACTGCTTGGTGGATGAGGAATGGGTTGGATGGTTGCACCCAGAGGGTAGTGGTCAATGGCTCAATGTCCATACGGAGATCAGTGGTGAGTGGTGTCCCTCGGGGGTCCATATTTGGACCAGTATTATTTAATGTATTCATTAATGACAGAGACAGTGGGATTGAGTGCACTCTCAGCAAGTTTGCTGATGACACCAAGCTGAGTAGTGCAGTTGACACACCTGAAGGATGGGAAGCCATCCAGAGGGACCTGGACAAGCTCGAGAACTGGGTCCATGTCAGCCTTATGAGGTTCAGCAAGTCCAAGTGCAAGGTCCTGCACCGGGGTCAGTGCGATTCCTGGTATCAGTACAGGCTGGGGGAAGGGATTGAGAGCAGCCCTGCTGAGAAGAACTTGGGGGTAATGATGGATGAAAAGCTGGGCATGAGCCAGCAACATGCACTTGCAGCCTAGATCAACCATATCCTGGGCTGCCTCAAAAGAAGCAGGGCTGCAGGTTGAGGAAGGTGTTTCTGCCACTCTGCTCCACTCTGGTGAAACCCCATCTGGAGTCCCTGGTACAGGGAAGACATGGACCTGCTGGACTGGGTCCAGAGGACAGCCACAAAAATGATCAGAGGGGTGGAACACCTCTCCTATAAAGAAAGGCTGAGAGAGTTGGGGTTATTCAGCCTGTAGAAGAGAAGTCTCCAGGGAGACTTTATTCGGGCCTTTCAATACTTAAAGGAGGTCTATAGGTCTGAAAGGTAGGGACAAACTTTTTATCAGAGCCTTCAGCAGTAGGATGAGGGGAAATAGTTTTAAACTAAAAGAGGGTAGATTTATATTAGATGTAAGGAAGACTTTTTTTACAATGAGGGTGGTGAAACACCGGAAAAGGTTGCCCAAAGAGGTGGTAGAAGCCCCATCCTTGGAAACATTCAAGGTCAAGCTGAACGGGGCTGTGAGCAACCTGATCTAGTTGAAGATGTCCCTGCTCACTGCTGGAGGGCTGAATGACATGATCTTTAAAGGTCCCTTCCAGCCCAAACCGTTCTATGATTCTGTGATTCTATGTTTTGCTGGAATATGAAATTACTACCATTGCAGTTTCTAACCAAGTACACCATGGATTATACGATGAGTTTTGAGGCTAAACCAGAATTTTCTCTTAATCATTCCTGC
>NW_010334836.1:146858-165236 GCF_000700745.2 Antrostomus carolinensis | reverse complement strand
TCCTGCTTCCCAGTACTGAAACATAATGCACATCATTTTCAGAAACAGATTTTCCCTATTGCTACCAGTCTGTTAACAAATACTTGCTGCAGATAGTTCAACCAGTAGAGCAGCAAAGACTCTTCCCACCCTTTTTAGGTGAGGCTTTAGTGCGAGAGGTGCACTAGATAAATACCTTCTTTGTGGGGTGAAAATTATTATTGGATAGTGCTCTGGAGAAATGCTGGTTGGGGAAGTCACCATTAGCAGTATTTGGTGTGACATCATGGCTAGGTCAGTGACCTTTTCAACTTGGCTGGGCATCCACTGAGAAACAGCTGTGGCAGTTTTTCTCTTGAAATGCAAAAAGGAAATTCCTTGCCTTAATGTCTAGCATTGTTAGCATCACTGCAGTAAACTTCTGGGGGATTTTGTAGAACACTTGGTGTTGTTTTTTAACTGTGAAATGCTGATTTGTTTGTCATTTATAGGGGTTACCCCAGGGTGAGCCAACACAGTTTAGTCTTGAATTACTTTGGTTTTTGAGCCTATAAAATTGTTGCAGACCTTTAAAACCACAATGGGAAACAGATTACACAGAGACATATTTTACACCCAAATGCTAAAGAGGTTTGGGCAAAGGCAACTGATCACAGGACTTGGATAATGCAATTTTTCTGTTCTCATGCTAATTCTGATAAAACATTTGCCAAAGTCAATCACTGAAATACCAGGGAAATACCTACTATTTTCCAAGTAGCGAAGTTACAATATATGACAGAGTCTGAGAGGTCAAAATGTAAAAGTGAAGAAATGTGAAATAGCAGTAAAGTCTCCAGGGTGGGACTGGAGACATCCAAAATCTTAAAGAATTAAGGAGTAAAATGATTGAACTTCTAGCAATAACGTTTGCAGTGTGTAGATTACCATAATGTTGAGCAGCAAGCAACTTTGCACAGTCTAAAAGATTTTCAGAATTTATGCTAATGACAGAAATAGGTTATGGTACGTAATTTGGAAAATCCTAACCAAGATTTCACTGAAATCAGTGATTATGCTAGAGATTCAAACGGCAATGTATATTTTATTTGTTAAATGGAATAAAAAGATCAGGTCTGGTTCCTCCTTACCACACCCGTGCAAATACTTGCTCCTTACCCACCCCTATTGCCACCTGGCCAGTTTTATTTGGGAATACCCACCTGGAGCAGTACCTGAACTCTTGAGAGACAGAGGTAAAGGCTAGTGTGAACAGTCAAGAGAGCCTGGAGAGGAGCTTGGGGTAATGGAGCAGTGCTGGGAGCTGAAGCTTGCTTTGGGATTGCCTCCCCTCTCACTTCATAGACTAAGCGAGTGAGCTGTAGGATGGGCTGCTTATGCTGGGAGGGACAAAGCTATTTCATCACTTCTCATTTAGGCAAATCAAAATCAAAGAAATACAGAGAAACACCAGTTGCATGTCTCAAAAGGGAGCAAGCCCAGCTGGACCTATAAAATGCAAGTGATAGGCAGCTTCTCTTCCTCTCTCACTACTCTTCCCCTTGCTTATAACCACATATGGCTATCTCTCTTGTCTATGCATCTCCACCATTGGTCTCTAAGTTTCTGTGTGCCCACAATTCCTCTTCACAATATAAACCATTAGTCTCTTTAGATTTAATACTGCCACATTCACAATAGTCCTGTGGATTTTGCAGCTCTGAGAATGGCATCCTTCCTGGCAATCCTGTGTGAGGTTGTTTCCAGACCCTGCAGTCTCTCTCCTCTGAGGGACAAAGATCTTCCCCTTTGTTTCGAGGAACAGGGTGGGAAAATTCTCACCCTCATGAGAAAACCAGAACTGGTGTCTAAAACTCCATGGGCTGCAGCTAGATAAGGTTTGTCAACATATCTCTTTTTCTTAATTTGTGCTAACTGTTGTTTCTCTTTCACTCTACCTTCAGGAAGAAGCCTGTCACGCACTAAGTTAGTGTGTCTGGGGCACACCATGGGATACTTCTGCTAATTCAGACAGTTTCAAAGAAACTGGGAAATAGGGACAAGATTTCTGCTTTTCAAGAAAGAAAAGAGCCTCACAAGGAATGATCTTAGAAAACAAGCGACAAAGTAGGAAGATAAGATTCGGAAATTACATGGACACAGATAAGATAGTCCAAGTGAGACAAGTCTGTGAGGAACTTCTACTGGAGTAGAGCAAGCTAGGTGGCTTGATGGTAGATTAAATTCCTTGCAGACAAAGACAAATAAATGCAAGTTGGGAGGAAAAATCAGAATGACATATTGCTTGGCTCTAAATTATTCACAACCATACAGAAAAAAAGTGTCACTGCAGACATCTTAGCCAAACCATCTGCTCTTTGTGAAGCAAAAGCATTGTCAAACGGATAGAATGTAGCAGGAAAAGATAGAAAACAATATTGAAGATAATATAATGTAATTCTATAAACCAGTGACATGTCCTCTCTCTTCTTTCCTGGACACCCAGCTTGAAAATAATACTGCAGAAGTACTAAGCGTCCAGAGAAATACATGACAAAATGGTTAGAGGAATAGTTTTTGTTAGTTTTTGTTTGTTTGCTTTTTGTTTCTTTGTTTGTTTGTTTGTTTTTAACTGTAAGGAAAGCATGAAAAGTGTAGAGATGCTTAGATTAGAGAGGAAAAAGAAGTGACAGCATGACAGAAATATACAAAATAATTAATGCTGTAGGGAAGATTGCCTTTCCCACAAAACAAAAGCATGGGGACATGAAACTGAATAACAAGAGATTTACAACCAATAAACCAGCCCCATTTTATAATGCGTAATGGGTGAGTTAGCTACATGAGCAATGGAAACAGAAAGATTTTGTTGGAAGAGAAATAGAAAAGGGCTTATATTTGTGTGATCTGAGGCATAAACCAAGTAACAGTGTTAAGGAGCAATTTACCCTTATGGTCAGGTTATACTCCTAATACCTTTTATGAACAATTTTTCTGAGAAGAATTTAGACACAGTTTGAAGCAGGATAGCATAATGAATGGGCCACATCAGTTTCCACACTGAAGGCACCTGTGTTCCCACTGCATGCTGTGGTGAGGAATAGCAAGACCTGCAGCCTACATAAGCAACATAACTAAGGCACTGGAAGAAGCTGAGGCATCAAGGTGCCATATCTGGGATTCCCATGACAGCAACACCTGTCGGTGTGTGTGCTGAGTCCAGTGCTCTCTCAAGGTATTTGCTTTAGTGTGCCTATCCCATTTAAGGCACTAACTGACAGGCCATACATACTACATAGGCAGTGGGTTCAGTTTCCAAGATTTTCAGCTCTGTGGTGGTCTGTTACCCAACCAGCCATCCAAAAACCTAGAGAAAAATATCATTTCTGAATAGAAAAGGGAGCTATGCCTGGAAAAGCTGGATGCATAGTAGCCTTATCTAGACTTGGCTACATAGTTAGTTGTGTGGGCTGAAGTACTCTATTGAGAGCAGACATCTGTGGACATGCATCTTCAGAGTTTTCAAAAGTGAGTAAGGACAAAAATTTCTAGCAGATGTAGTGCAACAAATAATAGTTTGAGATCACTTTACCATGTCTGATGTCCTTGTATAAACTATACACACTTGTTTATATTAAAAACCTAGAGGCATTTCTTGATGATGTGCTGGTGCAGTAATTTTGTTCAATAACTGGAGATGATGTCTGTCTTCTGTCTCACTCCAGAGAGGAAGTTAAACAGTTGCTTGTCAATCTTATAATCTCCTTTTCTGAGGTGCAGTTATATGTTAACTGGAACAGCCTGGAATTTCTTTTCCCCAACAAAATTATATTTTGAGAAATGTTTCTATAAAACTTCTGTCTGGAATATTTATAAAGTTCCAAGTTAAATTCTCTCTACCTGGTTTCTCCAGAGTATTGCTATGGTCTATAGGACACCAAATCTAAATCCTTGATCTGCCTGAAATATAGCATTTTATTCTAATTCCAACTCAAATCAAGGGGTATCTCCTGTGCCTCCAGTAGCTCACAGTGCCACAGAATGCCTTTGCACACAGTCATCAGTTCTGTTTTCACTTCAGTATAGGAATCATATTTCAAAAATAGCAATTTTTGCCAAAGAAAAGGAACAATAGTTCTGTGGGCACTCTGGACTATCTGTCACAATTTACCATGTGGGTCAACAGCTATATTTAACTTCTTCCTGTGTGGTCTACACAGTTTGCCACCTGGCAGAACTCTTTCCTGAAAGTCAGCCTTTCACAAGAGAAGCTCATGAGTCAGTTGCTCAGCCTCTTGGACAAGCAAGCTCGGAGATGCCTGCATGTGGTAGTGGTGATGCAGCTACTGAATTAGCAAGGTTTTATAAAATGGTTGAGATTGGAGGAACTTTTGGAGATCATCTAGTCTAACCCTCCTGCTAAAACAGAGCTACTGAGTTGAGCTATCCTGGTTGACTAGGACCATGTCAAGAATTTTTCATAGAGCGTGTTGCAATAGGACAAGGGGTGATGGTTTTAAGCTAAAAGAGGGTAGATTTAAACTAGATGTAAGGAAGATATTTTTTACAATGAGGGTGATGAAACATTGGAACATGTTGCCCAGGAGAGGTGGTAGATGGCCCATTCCTGGAAATATTCAAGGTCAGATTAGACAGGGCTTTGAGCAAAGATGTCTCTGCTCATTGTGGGGTGAGGGAGGGGGGTGTTGGACTAGGAGACATTTAAAGGTCCCTTCAACCCAAACTATGTTATGATTCTAAGTCAAGTTTTGAACACCTCCAAGGATGGAAGCTCATGGAGGCCATCCAACTCAAGGATGGCCTCTCTCAGAAACCTCTTGCAGTGTTTGACTACCTTAGAGTAATGATTTTTCTCTTGTTAAAATAGAATTCCTTGCTTCTTGTCTTGTCACTTGGTGCCACTGAGAAGAGTCTGGCTCCATCTCCTTTAATGCCCTCATCAGATGTTTATTGATATTGATAAGGGACCTCCTGAGACTTTTCTTCTCCAAGCTGAACAGGAAACTGCAGGACTTCACACTTCTCCTTGATGAACTTCATGAGGTTCCTGTCAGACCATTTTTCCAGCCTGTCAGGGTCCCTTTGGATGGCTGCACAACCCTCTGGTGTCTCAGCCACTCCTTCCAGTTTTCTTGTAGCTGTACTGGTGTTTGTAGTGCTTCTGAAAAGGCCAGGGGAAAAAGGTGAGGAAAGGTGAGGTGGCATTTCAGGGACTGATCAGGCAGGTCAAGACTACTCCACTGTCTAAGCTTTAACCCTCTTTCAGAGTGAAATCCTGGAGATAATTAAATCAGATGTGGTTTTACCATTGCCTTCCACTAGGCCAGGTTTTTGGGTTTTCTTTTCAAAACATGCTTGCTTTTTGCTTTTGTCACACATATTTTAAAATCTTTTGGTTTGACAGTTGGAGAAAGGACTTTAATCCCTTCCTTGCTGGGCATCCTTGGCTGTAGTATTGTTGAGCTCAAGGGCCTTCTGCCAGAACTTTGCCTACCCATTATAATTTTCATGGAGGATCTGAGGAATCATTGTCATTCCTATTTAGGTTACCCATACATTTCTAGATTGCAGGTGAATGCCTTAATTGGAAACATCTTCCATCTCCTGAAATTTCTTGGCTTAAAAAGAGAGGTTTCTTCATCAATAACAAAGCAGACAATTGCTGCACTGGTGCCTGCTTTCACGTATGCTTTAATGAATTTGTTTAGATTGTGGAAAATGAGTAAGTTTCCTACAAAGCACAGAGAGCACCAAATTAAAACTTTGCTTTTTGAAATGATTCTCCAAAATGTCTAGCTCTCTCCAGACTCCTTTAGGTATCAGATAATCTGGACAAAAGCTTTGTTTGAAATCAAGAAGAGAGAGATGGAGTTCTTACCTCTGTCACTCTCTCCATCTCTCTGTCTATACACACAAAGAACAAAGTTTAATAGGTAGCATATGTTGTTAGCCGAGTCTTTGTTCCTGCCCCAGCAGAATCAATGCACTGCCAAGTCTCACTGAGTTTCAGTGTGTCTCCCCATTTTTGGCTTGAGTTTCCTGCAATCTGAAGCAGTCTCACATAAAACTCTGAAGATTCACAGTACATTTAAATGGAAAATTTGAACCATCACTCAGAGAGTGCATTTTTCAAATATGACTCCTTTCAGTGACCCAAACTTGGCAGGTTTGCCTACAGTCTGATAAGGATGGATGAGAGACTATCGATTCTCCTGCCTATCTCCATACAAAACCCTAAGCAAATGGAAAGTGATAAATCTCATTAAATTATTGACTAAGCTGTAGAATCCTCTGCTTTTGTTTTTTGTTGTTGTCATTTCTGTCTTGGTTTTTTTTAAACAATATTTCAGTATTGAAGACATTAGACCTGCTGTCAAGCTTAGGATATTAAAAAGGTATCTAGTCTGTGGTCTTAGAAAGATCACAGGTATGTAGAAAGATATGGTTCCTTTCCCTCAATGGCTGGGTAATTCTTTAACCTACCTCATCCAGGGGAATTTCCCAGGTGAAAAATTGTCTGATTCTTCTATATTTGGCCTGTTACAATTTGTTATTCTGTCTCTTTCTTTTTGAAAACTCCCTTCCTTTGATTCTATCTGATTAATTGTTGAAGAATTACACAGGCTTTTAGCTTTATGCCTCCTATTAAAGGTCAGATTGATTAAGTCATAGTGTACTGATAAAAGCATGAAATACTGTGAAAATGTGAAGGCTAGAGATTGCAACCTGGGATGGGCTGGTCATGAAAATCCAAAGAGTCTGCTTTTTATCTCTTCAGGGTAGAGGAGGTGCATTTGTAACAGCATGGTTTGCTGATGAGCTTTTTTTATGTCAGATATTTCCTACCTAGTGGAGAACAATGCTGCATGGTACGTGCTGTTTGTAAAGTCTATTTGAGACAGGCTGAGAAAGATTTTGCCTTGAATCTGATTAATGGAATATACATGAAAAGCCTCCAATAAACCTTTATCATTGTGAATTGTGGCTGGCACATCAAACAGGTGTGAACTTACAGACAGACGTGTCTAATGGCTTGGGAAATGCCCTGCTAGACTAGCGGGATTTTGCAGCCTAATCAATTAAATACCTAAATGATCTTGAAATAATGTTAAGGAAACACAGTTGACACAAGCTGAGAAAAGGAGAAACATTCGAGGTTGAGGTTGGCATTCCATCCCCAAGAACTCACATTGCTCTGCAAAGAATAACAAAAATGTAGAGGTTTGAGTAAGGGAAGGTCAGTCTCTTTATTTTTTTTTGTCCTGGACTCCCACTCTCATTACACTTGCTTTTATAAAGCCCAAATAACAAACCAGCTAAGTTAGCAACTGCACAGGTTACTAAAGACTGTATAATGAGATTCTCACTTTAGCAATGAACCTGCTCACGTATGCTCATGAACCCATGGGTTGCAGATAACGATTAGTTTTCAGCAGGCACAAGTATTTTGAGAGACCCACGACAGATCAGCTCAGCTTGATACTCTGTATTAATTAAGACAGTTCATAACTTCCGAATCTGAGGTCCTCTCCAATCTCTCAGAAGAAGGTCTTGGGACACACTAGCCATTTCTGGCTCTTCTTTCTGGGTGGCCCTGGGTAACAGTCTCCTCTCCTCTTTTTCCCTCCATGTGGACTTCAATTGCACCACTTGCTTTGATTTCCCATCAGTGATAGGTCTGCGTACATCACCAACACAGTGTAGTAGAAACTGCTGCTACAGCTAATGAATCTGCAGTGTGGATCATTGGGCACCCTTGCATAAGTTTAGTTTCATACATAGAAAAAATAAATCATGATCCAAAGAGAAGGTTGGGTTTCACTGCATCATCTTCCTCCCTACCAGAACAAAATCAGGCTTGTGGCAGCAACGCTGCTAGCCTCAGTAAGTCAAACTTATTTCTCCCTATGAACTAGAACACCACTTGCAAAAGAACCCCTCGGGTGTGGTCCTCCCCAGACACCTGCTTCCGGGAGCAATGCTATGTTCTGAGGTTTTCCTGCAGAGCAAGAATCAGAGCTTTGCTCCTTGGTGGACAGAGTCAAGCCCAGCTTTGTTATTATGGCATAAGAATGATTCATTGCCTTTGTGCCACAGCGAGCATGTGTGAGGAAACCTAATAAGTATCCCTATTCAGCCAAGATAATGGTGAGAATTAAATTGGTTGGCACTTGGATCAAAGCTCATTAGCATTGCATCTAACACTTGACAACCAGAGATAATAACAGAAAGAGGGCTTTCTTACGCCATTTTCTGCATGTGTTGCAGTGATTGTTCATGTGTGAGATCATATCTTAGCAAAGAATGAGAAATAGCATTTTTGCTCGTTGTCAAGACATATCTGAACATAAAGTTTATTTAAACTCATTTTTTTGCTATTAGCTCATATTGAATGTCAGCAAGTTTATCCATCTCTAATTTAGTTACATGGTCATTACATGGAAAATCCACTTCAGATAAAGTAAAACGATTTTCATCCTCTAGTTACACTAGTATCAGGTCACAGCAATTACATGCAAATGTCAGATACCTACTACACCACTGCAGGGTTAACTTGTAAATGTTTTGCACAAATAACAAGGAGCTTATTCTTCACAACAGTGTAGTGAATGTGACATTGCATCAACAGGATGAAGGAGGTGGAGAAGTGTAGTGAATGAGCTGAGCCTCTACAAAATCTTAAGAGTGCTCCCAGTCTGACAAATACCCCACATGACTGCCAGGACACCTCCTGTGGATGGTCTTCACAAGCAGCAACAACACAATATGTGGTATAAACCTCCTGCAGTGTGTTTGACTGTCCTTACCCCACTGGGCTTCACTCTTTTTCTGTGGATCCCCAGCCCACCTGTGAGAGGATAGAGTAAATGAGCCACACCTGCTACAGCACTTCAGCTATTTAGCCTTTCCTTTCCATCCCTGCAGCCAAACAGCTCACAGACACATAATCACTTTCCGCTTCAGCTACTGCAGTCTTCCTCACAGGACTGCTTTCTCCCTTTGCAGGGCTACCAGTTGCTCCCAAAGCCACCATTCTTGTTCTGGCTGTAGCATCTGCCTGTCTGAATGTCGTCCACTTTCCTCACTGCTCTCTAAAGAGATCTAAGGTCCTAGTCTTGAAGATCTTCTGCTGTGCAGCTCTTCTTGCTAAACCTAAACTAGCTTCTCTGCTCTGTTACTTCAACTCAGCCATGATGGCTACCTCCTTTTTCACACAAAAGCCTCCATCCCCTCTTTCCCTGTCCTTACCAAAACTGCTCCTACACTCACCAATTTCTGGCACTTTTGTCGTTCAAGGGAGTGAAGAAAAACAATGAAAAGAGCCACCGGTATGCCTCACTATTGTTATTCTTATTGTCACCTCTGTGCTTTCTCTTCCTTACCTAGTCTGCCTGCTTGTGACATTCACTTGCTGAGTATATGCTCAACCTCTTCATTTGTCTGAGGAGGTGGACAGTATTCTCCAGTCTGCTGCACTCACTGGCCAAAGACTCCCACAGAAGAATTGCTGTTACACAGCAATATTTGCCTACGGTACTGAGCACCAGCATTAGACAAACATTTTGGTTATGGTGAGACATAACCAGATATATGCAGGTTGTTCTTTTAAACTATTATATTAGTCTCATGTTAGCTGAAAACCCAAAGGAAATGGTAAAGCAAGTAAATTTAAAGCAAAACAAATTTCATTATAACAGTGGATCAGAAAATATCTCCCTTTGAATACATAGACATTAACCTCCACATTTTCTGACGCAATTTAGAAAAACAAATATGGTCAAATAAGCATTGCCATCTGGATCCACCGTGGGAGTATGTTGAACTCCAGTAAGGATGGGTCTTTGACAAAAGAATTTGACAGTGAAAATGCCAACTGACCTTTAGTGAAATCAGTATGATCGCTATTCTATTGTTATTTGTCTCTGCAGCACTGTTCAGAAAAAAGCACAAGCTGTGCCAGACAGAAAGCAAGGGAATAGTGAGCTGCAGTCTGCATCCACAGCGAAAGCCAGTGTTCTCAACATGCTGACCATAATCAAGGCCATCAATCACTTCTCCAATGTATTCTTCCTGGCTCCCACATTTACCAGATCAATCAAAATCTGCCTTTTGTTTCCTTTCCCCCCCTCCCTTCTTCCCCACCCCCCCGCCTTGGTGACTTGAACAAAACAAAACAGCAGCCAACATCTAATAATTTATAAAATGTATTCTTATTCACTCCCTATGATGAGATCACTCTGAGAGAGCTGTTCCAATCTCCTAGCTGAAGATCCCACAGAAGAGGTGGGCTCAGGCCTTTCATTATTCAGTCCATACATTTATTGCTGCAAAATGCATCTATTTCACCTATTTTCACAAAATGTGTGCGTGTGTCTGGTGCCATGGAAAAGGCTCATACAACAAAGTGTTTACACGGCACCCATGTCACAGTCTTACCAGTGACCTTGCAGAGGCAGAGAAATCAGCCTATTCCTGTTCGTACATGCAGACAACTACATTAGGTGTGTGATCTCTCTCATCATCTTTAGAGTTAGTGTGCCTAATCCACAGGCTTGTCTATAACCTGACACAGAAAAACAACTTAAGGAAATGAAGAGAACCTTATAGCAAGAAGAACACAAAGTCCTGTGTTTTAGTCATGGCACCCTTCCACAAAGGCCATCATCACACAAGGACTGAAATTTAGTGAACGTGTTGTAAAAGGGTGTTCTGAGCTGGAAGGTGGACAGTGTGCCTCCCTAAACAGAGTAATGGCCCCCTGTGGGGAAGAGGTAATAACAGAGCCTTTCCAGAGTCTTTCTTCCCTTTCCAACATCAGGCTTACGTGAGCTCAGCAAACCTCCTAGATTCTTGCCCAAATAGAGGGCCACAAAGTCCAAGCCTGTTGTCTGCAGGACCACCATTAGCATCCTTACAGGGTCAGGCTTCTTGGAAGCATCATGAGCATAAATCTCAGCCCTTTCCTTGTCCACCCACTATTAAGAGTTTCTCTGCATTTAAAGCCTCCTATTCACTGCCCCAAAATATTTGCTGCAGCGTAAAAATCATATTACTATAACATTTTGAATCTGTAAAGGCATATTTAAATAGTTTTCAGCCTTTAATTATATACATTGAAACTAATTTTCCATCTCAGGCCCTCATACTTCTCTAATCAGCCCTGCTACTTTATGTTGTCTCTTCCCAACCCACTATTTTTGGTATCAGGCCATCTTCTGGGTGGTCTTGGGTAAGCCACTCCTTCTTCCTATGAATTTGCTTCTGCATCTCTAAGTTAGACTAAGCTTATTTACCAGATTCACTGTGGTTTCTTTTCACAGAGCACAGCACAGATGTAAAGGATCATGCAAAAATTAAATGCCACTGCTTTTACACAAGCTGTATTTTTCAAATTCTGTCATCCAGGCTGATTTTTGAAGGAGTCCCAGAACAGAACCTAAACCTTTTGAAATGCCTTCAGATTATTTCTAATATTGTGCAGCACATTTTTTCCCATTAGCAGTAAGTTCTAAAACAGAGCTATCCACTTGCTGGCAGTTGGCAGGAGCTCAGCATTCCAGTGTAAAGTGATCTTTTTTGCCTGCCAGTAATGCAATATTAACAAATTTGTCTTGATGTTTATCTGTTGTTATGTCTGTTGTTAGACTGTATGAAGAAAACAAAACTTGGAACACTGCAGCAACCATTGTTTTAAGATATCTGATATGGCACTTTCCTTCAGGAATTACCGGTTTTGAGGCAATGCAGAATCATATCATGTAAGGAGCTCTCTTGCATGTTTTCCATCACTGGCCATTTCAAGATGCATCTTCTTTTGTGGTCCCAAGAGCTCAGATTTCATTTCTGCTGGTTGGAAACTTAGCTTTGTCATGTTATTTCTGATAGATTCAACATAAAATGCAGGACTAGCTGAACCAGCTGAGAAGAAAACCCTATCACATCCAATACAATCCTTGTCTTCCAGTACTCACAGTAGTAAGTCTCCACATATTAGTGCTCGACAAAAAGCATGATGAGTGGCATGGTTTGTCAAACCTTATGCTTAGCACTAAGACAGACCCTAAACAGAGGTGTGAATGGCCAGTAATGTCTTAGGTTAGGATAAAATGGAGATGATTAAAATCAGCCTTGAATTTACACAGTCAAAACAGACAAAAAGAGCAAAAGCTCCTGCAGTACTTTTCTCAATTTTACGTTCAGTAACAGCCTATACAAAATGTAAACTAGCCATTATCAGCCTGATAATTAAGAGCCAAGATCTTATCCCAGGTAAGTAAAAACCAGGCTTAGTTGAAAGCAGTGGCTTTACAGAAATTTCTGTAATTCAATATTCTTCTCAAATACCCAACTCCTCTCTGCAAGAGTAACTACAGCTCTTTCTCTTGCCTTTTTACTTTACTGCCAGGTATTTTTCTGGGGCAGGATCCTGCATGGCTTCCAAAAACAGAGTGCAAAATAAAACACACAAAATGGAAAAGACAACTGAGCATCAATTTATTAGTTACAACTTTATCAGATCAGTGGGCTGTAACTGAAAAGAAATGCTGATTTTTACCTAGATTTATGACTATTTTTATTGTAATATTGATCATCATCAGAAACTCAGTAATAGTTGTAACAGATGTGGCCTCCCTAACACTGCTCATAGGGGTCCTTTTGCCTGAGAGGTAAGAGTAATTATCCACTGTTTTTCAAAACCTCCAGACTGCAATTGAGTTGTCACAGTCTCCCAGACACTGCTTCAGGCATGGCAGATGGTACCAGCTGACACACTTGGGGCATACAATTATGAGCATGTGTAAACCACATGATTTTCACTACTTTCCTTATACCTAGTGTATGACAGCGTGTCGGAGAGATGCATTTCAGAAGGAAATATGGGATCCATGGAGCTGCAATATCATTGAGGAAAATGTCCAAGTGAGGACACAGCTGAAAGAAATTGCTAGCATGAGTTACAGCAGGGAACAATCAGTTTCTGTCACAAAACGTTTGTTTCCAGTCTGAACTATCCAAATTGATTTTATATGAGGCCCAAGTCAATGCTATCAAAGGCCTTTTCTGTTTATTTTTAATGCTTCATCTATTGTTTTTGCTGAAGAACATTGCTTAAGCTGAGAGTGAATGCATTAACAAATACATTTAGCAGCCCATTACAAATGATTTGTGTGCCAGGGGAATAATAGGTTTGTGCAGCTAATAAAAAGAAAACAATTGCAAATGTTCACTTGGAATTTACAACACTTTGGTTTTAGATAATTCAGTTTGAGGCAATTGGTTTCCTAAGTCTGACGGTAACATAAATCACAGCTTGAAGATCACTGCAAGTAAAATTAAGTAAGCCTAGTGAGAAATTGGAAATACACTAAGTGTGATAGCATACAATCTTTTAGAAAAACACCTTCAAGGTAATTTACATTAGTTAGAAATCAACTTTTGGTGTTGAATCTCTGACAGCAGCCATTCAAGTATTTATGACTAGGTGCTGAATGCAAAAATGATTCCACAAAAGTGCATTTCACCTTTCTTTCTGTCCACAAACTATTTGTAAGCCCTATCAAATTCAGCCATTTTTTAAAAACTGTTCACACTACTTTTGGCAAATTGTTTTTTCTATGCAAACTTTGTATGAATAGTTCACTGCAAAAGAAAAAAAAAAGATATCAAGAATGTGAAAAATAAGCTGTGCTGCTTACT
Organism: Antrostomus carolinensis; assembly: GCF_000700745.2. Classification (NCBI taxonomy): domain Eukaryota; kingdom Metazoa; phylum Chordata; class Aves; order Caprimulgiformes; family Caprimulgidae; genus Antrostomus; species Antrostomus carolinensis. The sequence continues at coordinate 151,559 of NW_010334836.1, read as the reverse complement.
TGTACTATGAGTTGTTTGGAGAAGTGATTGCTTGACAAGAGCGTGTAAGCAGTTTCCGTGAAAACTGGGTCCAGATCCTGACATCACTGTGACTGAAATAATATGCAAATAAAGGAGGTACATGCATTTTGTGGTTCTGTGAATTGAAGAATTCAAGTGGAAGCAACAAGCAAAGGTGTTACTCCTGTACATAAACTTAATTGATATTCAATGTCTTACAAACCTTTAAGTGTACAAGATTAAAAGTAGTGCTTGTAAATACTTCAGCTCATGAGGTTTCAGAGTATAAAAGATAGAAGGAAAGTGAAAGATTAGGACCTCGGCCAAGTGAGCCATCACTTCTATGTCTGGTTTGCTTTTCTGGTTTTAGTACCCCGTGTTTTCATTCCTGTTTAGGCCAGAGCCAGTATGACTAATACATTCCTCCATATCATCTACATAAGCAAATGCATGGCCTACTAGGATTTAATGAAAATTCAGGAAGCTTTGTCAAAAGTGCTCTAAAAGACACTGGGCTACATTTTATGTTGGCTTACATTTTGTCTCATCCTATATAAATTGAAGGGATTTCTTGTATATAAAATCTGTGGTGGATTAGTTTAGCATACAGATTGGTTAGAAAAAGGATGGGAGAAGTAAATTAGTATAACTGGCATAAGCATGAATTAGACACTGTATAACTGAGAAAACTCTAAGACAGATGAAGGGCCTCTGACTAGATTTGACACTTTTTTTTTTTTTGACATGCCAGCTTCAAGCTTCAGCTTCTGCTCTCCAGCTGGAGTGTGAGAGATGTCCGAGTATAAGAACCAGCTCAGGACCAGGGTCCACATCTCCTGTCAATCAGGAGGCCATGCATTGGGCTGCTGGGTTCGGGGTGGGGGGGTGAACCTATCACCTTTTCTGTTGCAATTGTTCTGCTCTGTATAAAGAGGTATTTATTCACAGAAAATGGACGTATTTCTGTTGAAATTTACATTGAATCTAGTTAAATCTGGATATGTTTACTCAAACTTCCCAAATTTTCTATTAAATATCTCAGATTAGGTAAGGTCACTTTATATGCTGGATATATGGATCAACATAGCATCAAAGTGTTGTGTTACTGTAGGCTTCCATTTCAAAACATACATTTTAAGTAATTCAGTCTTACCAGACAAAATAGATATTACCCTGTAAGGGCTTGGAAAGCGCAGTGCCCCTGATAACAAATGCTTTAGGTGGACAAAAACCTGTTGGCCTTCTTTCAAAAAGGAAAAGAATTTGACCTTCCCAAATCTAAGTTTCTACATCATCAACAAAGACTCTCACTTTCAGATTACTTCTTTGTTTTATCATTACCTTCCTTTAAAAAGAGGAAACAGTTGTTCAGATGACCACAATAACGTAAATACTTGGCTGGTAGCTTCAGATTACTGATTATTTTGAACTTCATATTTAGGTATGGCAAATTGGTGTCCATTTCTTCTTCAGATACAGGGTGTCCCTCAGAACTGTTGGTTACAACTTTTTTTGGAAACAGAGTGCTCTCAACAGCATGTCAGCTTGCCATGATGGACATAGGCAGCGAGAAAGAGCTGTAGAAATATCACAGCTTTCAGTTTTGACCTAACAGATTATACTTTTGCTATTTGGGGTTTTTTTAGACTCTTTAGGGGATAGATCAACTCCGGGCCTAGTTTTTATTTCAATGTTTCAGATTTTCTGTTTGAGCCCAAACAATAATCATGGTGGGCAGTCATTTTGCAGTAAAGTGCTTTTTAAATTAGGCCAGTATGTTGGGATGAAGTTCAAAAAAGGTTGTTTTCCACTTTTTAGTCTTTATCTCAAAAGAGACTGAAGTTGCCTGAAGAGCTGAAACAGATCTCTGAAATTTTTACCACTTTTTTTCATTTTTATGTAGCTTGGCACTTGCTAGTCATGACCAAAAGTAGCTGTGGTATGAAATGGCCTATCATTATTTCTTGATTTACTGGACAAAAGGAGCAAGCACATTCTTAGGTTTGTGGCACTGCGGCTGAATCTGAAGAAACATTTCAGGTAACTTTTTCTTCCTTATGTTGCACTGATCTGAGTGTCTTTAATCATATAATTTACAGGTTTACCATATCCAAAGTCCTTACTGCTCTTTAACACCTCCCATTTTTTGATTCAAGCTATGATGATTCAGGTTAAAAAGGATCAAGATCTAAATTATTTCCAATTCTGAGATTTTTGAGGCACTGGGTTTTTTTCAAAACTACCACACTGGTTTGTGCACTATGTTATAAAACTAAAACTTTGTATCTGAGCAACTCTGAACTTTTATTCACTCTCCATAGTGAAATCCAAATCTGAAGTTTCAAAGCCTTGAGGTCTGATTTAAAAAAAAAAAAAAAGAAACAAAACACCAAAACCAACCGAAAACGCTCTAAATCAGGACTCTTTGCTTCATGTAGCAAGTCATACCTATAATAAAATAATTTTTAAAATTATCTTAATTCTTTCCTAATATGATGAGCATTCATACTGATGTGAGAGGAGGATGTCCAAGACCTCCACTGAAAGTTGCAGTGGGAATTTTAGTTAGTCCAAAGTGAATTACTCAAGCTGATAGCAGGGTTTTGGCTCAGCCAGGCTCTGCATATGATAGATGACCATCTTAATGATAACAAGTTCCCAAATCTCAGCTTCAGTCTCCAGTGGAATACCATTTCTCTCCAAAGATGAAAATAACCAATATTTCCTTACTGTTCATATGGAAAAAAATCTAGTGCTCTAGATTTTTCTAGTGTGCCTATTTTGAATCCTGCTATGTACATCATTTTTAAATTACTTTGCTTCTAAGCAAATAATTTATCCATCCACTAACACATCTGGATAATTCTGTCTTTCCATAGGCCTATGAGGATACACAAGTATATAATTCTTTCCTGCTCTATATACCTGTTCCTTCACTCTCAGGCAAGACAATATGTTGAAATGTAGAATGATAAGTAATGGCAGTTTTTTATGAAATATGAATTTTCAGTTTTGTATTTTGCTCTGGGAAATCGCAACACAACAACATCATAGCAGGAGAGCCAGAGACTATGGTCGCTATTTTCCAGATTTTTTGGTAGACATAAATGTCAGTGTGATGCTGAAGTCACTTTGCATTTCAAGTAGGAATTTAGTGCTTGTTTTTTATTATCCTTTTGTTCATATTGCATATTGTATGATTGTAGGAGCTCTGTCATAGAAATACTATTGTAATTAGACAGTGCTGAAGGACTCTTTCCTGGAAGCAGTAATGAAGAAATGAACTATATTCTCCTGCAGTGAATAACTGGGTACAGCACAACCTTCAGAGTTTTGGTGTGATAACAAGCTGGAGGGGCAGGAATACCCAAACCAGCTCCTCAGAGGTCTTCCCACCAAGAGATATGACGAAACCAGACAAATCCACATAATTAGAACAGTCAGAAGAGAGAGAGAGTAGAAGAAAAAAAAATCTGTTAGAAATGAGCCTGAAATCTAAACTCAAAATAGAAAACACTTCCCAGAAAATGCATTGTCAGCAATGCAACACTGTCAAATAAGAACAGGCTTTTGCTCAGAAGGAACAGGGAAAATTTTAAGCTGACTAGGAGTCAGTTTCAATATTTTGTTACCTATCTCAGTTGAGGTAGCTACATGACACAGAGGTCAGAGTGTGAAGACACTCAGACTAGTATGCTGCCTCAGACAGATTACTCACTATCTACAGTGTTTCAAGTTCAGCACAACAGTGAGCAATTCAGCACTCATATATTCCTAAACTGCCAAAACCTGACTTCTCATACAGTCACTGCAAAAAGTAAGTCTTTTGTAGGAATATAGATCCCATCACTTTCTGAAAAGCAGAGTGGCTGCATTTTGGAAAGTTTATATTACTTTTCTTTGGAATTTCACAGTTTAATTGTGCAAATGACTGAATTATTCCTGAAATGGTTTTTCAGGAGGGACTTGTGCAGGATCCAGGTAAAGATCTCAAGATTTAGCTCACAGTGCATAGAGAAATATGTTGTTTGGGCAAGAACTATGTTTCGCCTTTTAGCAAGCTGCTTGGTCATTATAATCCATGTTTTTGTTTTTAAACAAGAAGATATTTTCTGTCTCATGACTGAATATTGTTTTTAGGATCTGCTTAGCTTTAGTAGGGCGTGTGACACATGTTGAAGAGGGAATCTAAACACATGAGATATTTCTGTGTAAAAGTCCCTCACTATCAGTTCTTGGATTTCACATTTCAATTGACCTGTGCTGATGTAATGAGCCCACCTGGTGTCCTGCATTTGATAGCATACTACAAACAATTTCCTGAGACTTGAGACTTACTGGAAATTAGTGTTTTCATGTTTGGATTATTTCATTTTGGTTTAACCTAAGACATGCATTACTTCAAGTGAAAACATGTATCTTTTCAGATGCATTTTTACCTGCAGAGAAGCTGTGAATTTAGTAATTGCTCAGCAAAAGAAGGACCTATATTTCAATACACAACATTCACCCGCAGGGAACTAGTTGCTCTTATAGCTTATTTCCCCCTTGTTTTGCAGCCAGGGGAAAAAAAACAGACAGGTGAGAGAGCATCTATGGAGCAAGGTCTTGGGACATACTCACAGAAGCTGTAGATTGACTTGCAGGAGGAGCAGGGACCCCCTTTATTGTCATCCTGCTTCCCTGCCAGCCAGCATCACT
>NW_010334836.1:100028-146824 GCF_000700745.2 Antrostomus carolinensis | reverse complement strand
TGCTGAAAGCACATCTCTCCCCTCATCCCCTCTCCCAGGCCATGTGTTCTGGTTTTGTTAGCAATTAGTATTGCATAGCATACTAATTTTCTTCTTAGTAACTAGAAAGCACTGTGTTTTGGTTTCGGTGTGGGATTTGTTGTGAGAAGAACGTTGTTAAGGCCCAAGGACATTGTGTTTGGGTAATTTGCAAGTGCAAAGGACTGGGAGGGGGGAAGTGTAGCAGTTAGCAAAACACAGAATTGGCATTTGGATATGCCAATAAGATATTCTGTATCATATTACACCATGTTCAGAGGGCTGGAGCACCTCTCCTATAAGGACAGGCTGAGAGAATTGGGGCTGTTCAGCCTGGAGAAGAGAAGGCTCTGGGGAGATTTTATAGTGGCCTTCCAGTACCTGAAGGGGCTACAGGAAAGCTGGGGAAGGACTTTTCATAAGGACAGTTAATGACAGAACAAGGGGAAATGGGTTTAAGCTGAAAGAGGGTAGGTTTAGATTAGATATTAGGAAGAAATTCTTTCCTGTGAGGGTGGTCAGACACTGGCACAGGTTGCCCAAGGAAGTTGTGGATGCCCCCTCCCTGGGAGTGTTCAAGGCCAGGCTGGATGAGGCTTTGAGCAACCTGGTCCAGTGGGAGGGGTCCCTGCTGATGGCAGGGGGGTTGGAATTAGATGATCTTTAAGGTCCCTTCCAACCCAAACCATTCTGTAATTCTATGATTCTATTAACAATGGTTGACTGGAAAGGGGTGGGGGATTCTCAGATTCTCTCATGGAATTGCTTGGACTCAATCTACCAGGACTGCAGTTTTGGGCTCAGGTTTCCTTCTCGCTCCTCCAGGATCACTATCTGCTGGTGATGAGCAATTGTACTGTACATCACACACACACACACACATATATATATATATACACACACATATATATACACACACATATAGTTATTATCATTATTATGAACATTAGTATTTTAATTTAATTTTTCTCTAATTATTAAATTGTTCTTATCTCAACCTGCAAGTCTCTAACTTTACCTCTCTATCCTGGTTCTCTCTCCAATTCTCTCCCTGGGTGAGGGGGGGGAAGGAAGGGGGTTATGAACAGCTATGTCATAGAATCATAGAATAGTTTGATTGGAAAAGACCATTATGATCATCTAGTCCAACTGTAAACCTAGCATTGCCAAGTTTACCACTAAACTACTAAACCATGTCCCTAAGCACCACATCTACTCGTCCTTTGAATACCTCCAGGGATAGTGACCACCACTTCCCTGGGCAGTCTGTTCCAATACTTGACAACCCTTCCAGTGAAGGATTTTTTCCTAATATCCAACCTAAACCTCCCCTGGCGCAACTTGAGGCTGTTCCCTCTTGTCCTATCACTTGTTATTTGGGAGGAGACACCAACACCCACCTCACTACACCCTCCTTCCAGGTAGTTGTAGAGAGTGAGAAGGTCTCCCCTCAGCCTCCTCTTCTCCAGACTAAACAACCCCAGTTCCCTCAGCCACTCCTCATAAGACTTGTTCCCCAGACCCTTCACCAGCTTCGTTGCCCTTCTCTGGACACGCTCCAGCAACTCAATGTCCTTCTTGTAGTGAGGGGTCCAAAACTGAACACAGGACTCGAGGTGTGGCCTCACCAGTGCCGAGTACAGGGGCACAATCACTGCCCTAGTCCTGCTGACCATACTATTTCTGATACAGGCCAGGAGGCTGCTGGCCTTCTTGGCCACCTGGGCACACTGCTACCAGCATGTCATGTTTGACTGCTGGCCAAATTAAATTATCACACCATGGAATCTCTTGGCCTGTTGAGAAAGAAGGTTTCTCTGTTCAAGGGGCTTTAGTTTCTGTCCTCGAGGAAGCTGAAATAGATTTGCCTGGGAAATAGTCAGTGCCTTGTGGTGCCTAGTGGACACTGTTTATAAAGTGGCTACTTTATGATTATCTGCAATGTTCCCCTGCTCCATTAATGCCCAGTCAATGGATTAGAACAGATTGGGAACTGTAACTTTGCAGTGCACAAGACTAGAATATCTTGAAGGCTCAGCACAGGGATATGGCTGGATTGTGGGTACAGACACGTAAACAGGTCGTAGGGGTAAAAAGAAACTGCATGAACAGAGCATCAGAACAACCCCTATTAACTGTCAGTCTGTGGGCTTTTATCCCATGGTGAGAAACATAATGGTAGGTTACTTACCTTTCAGACAAAGAGGAGCATGCCTCTCTCATGTTTGAGGAGTAAGAGCTGGTACACAAGCAATTACATTGGGTCAGCAGATACGCTGTACGTTCCTCTTCTCATTCACCCTGTAATTACTCATTCATGTGCCTACACCTTGTGTTTTTACTAAAAGTTCTTTAGTTTGCTTGAGCTCCTCTGTTTCAGTTCCTGCTAGAATTAAAGGCTGTTTCCCACAAGAAAGGCTCAGCTGCTGTAGAGCTTCACTGCTGCAGCCCTCAGCAGTGTCAGCTTGGAGCCAGCTCCAGCAAGACCAGCAGATGTCATTCTGAGACCCCGGTGGGAATGAACAGTGGATGGGTTTAGTAATTTCCAATTTTCTTATCTTTCACTTTTTATAAAGTATTTCCTTTTCCTCTTTTGCAGCTTTCCTCTATTAATTGCTGCCTTCTTTGCTTAAGGAAGAAAATAGAGAATCCTTACTCTTCATGCCCTGATGGATAACCTTGGAGCAATCATCTACTGAACTTACTCTTGCAGACCAGACAAGATTCCTTCTTGACATGCTGCCAAGAGTGTTGAGAATAGCATGCTCTGATTAGATAGTGTCTAATTGCTTATATAGTACCCAAGATCCAATTGCTGTTAGAAAGATAATATTACAAAACCATATTAATACAACATCAGAATACAAAACCATCTCTCTTTGAATATTTTTTAGGCACTCTCAACTGAAACAGGGACCATATCATATTTTTATTATCTATTCCTAAATTTAACTATCAGCTGTAGCTGGAGGTTTGTTAAGATACCAAATAATATTTTATTTTCTAAAAGAGATTCAATAAGCAAAAAGTAATGGAGGAGGGAAATCACAGGTGATCTGCCCATTCCACCTGGATCCAGTTGCATTTAATAAATTGTTTTGGGTAGAAATTGCTGAGTTATGGGCATTTGGTATGAGATGACTAATGTCCTGTAGGTAGACTCAAGTTCTGACTCTGGGGACAGAGATCTGTTGAAGTAAGACCTGACATTTTGCCCTAAAAGTGTAAAGGAGGTTTTGAGATTACAAATACTTTACTTGAAATGTTCTCAGCTTCCTCAGAACAGATGGGTCTCACTAAGAACAGAGCCAAAGTAGGCTGCCAGTGTAACTCATCTTTTTAATGCTGAGCCAGGTAACTTTTCATTTTCCTTTCACTCACTGGGTTTTCTCTTGGCCAGCAAGGTTTCTGCAGTTGCTTGGTGTGGCTGTAGAAGTTGGAGTGAGTAAGAGTAACTGCGTGAGCTTTATCCATTTTCTAATTTACAGACAATATCCTTTTGAACACATGAACTCCATACAGATGTAAAGAGAAGCCCAAGAAATGCTTGCAGTGAAAGGGCTTTCAGTCCTAAATTCACAATTTCCTGTTCACACTTGGTCCTTACCAGCTGTAATTTGGGGAGCCAGGAGAAGAGTGTGACCTCAGGAGCACAGGAGAGTAGAGCTTCTGCTGGCTGCCCGTTACTTTTTCTACTACAAATCACAATGAAATACAAGAGGTGAAACAAACTGCTTCTACTAAATGTGTAGCTCTAATAAAACCTCTACCCAGGGCACTGAATGCAACAACATACAGTGCTGAGTGAAACTTAAAAGGTTTTCTTGTACAGCTTGACTGCTTTTCTGATGTGCAGCCAAATTGTAAGTATCTCTTGAGCATACAGAATAGACTGGAAATTGTGTGCACACAATCCTACTTCTATAAGGGTTCTATCTTCTGTTGCAAATGGAAACAGCACAGTAATACCCTTGTGATGGTGTGTCTGAGTTTCCAGCTTCAGTTATAGCCAGTTTCAAGAAAAGATAAGTAAGGTAATTTTATTTTTTAACCCTTTTCCCTCAAATTCTCCACCTCAGAAAAACTTGCTTGGATCTTTGTGAAAATCATAATTGTTGTTGTGTTTCTTCTATCATTCCACTCATAGGGAATAGGTCACTTTAGCATAGGCTAGACCTCATTCTTGGTAGAGTTCATGCTCTCTCTGCCATGACTACCGATGACTGCGTCTCCCTGCAGTGTGTTGGCTGTTCACACAAGCCAGAATACCCTCTTCCTGCTTTTTGAAGGCCTTTTAGGCAGCCTGAGCTGTAGCCTTGCTACATCGTGGCTTTCTGATGTTTTAGCAAATACTTTAGCATTATTTTAGCAAATATTCTTTCAATACTCTAGTAAAGGGCTGTAAATTCTTCACAGCCATTGATCCCATCTGTGGCAACACAGCCTCTTTCTACAGCTCGACCCTGGCTCCCATTTCTGCCTGCTGGCTGCTGCTCCCTGCAGCAGCTGGAAGTTACTGGCCCCTCATGCCCATCCAGCAGGCTGATAGCATTAGTTTGCCCCTCATCATTTCAGCCTATGTGAGCTGGATTAGCACAAGCCTGCTACTTGAGCCATGCACATCAGTGTGACTGGAGGAGGCAGAACTGATGCCTGCAGCCTGGCCAGCTGCCCTGAGGAGGGGAGAAGGGGGCACCCAAGGTCTGCTGCCCCGCAAGTATGGTCCCCTGCTTGTCCTGTGCTGCTCAGGGAGGAGTGCCTGGATTAGCGTTTTGGCCCCTCTTCAAACACAGCACGTGTGGGCTTGCATAGGGGAGGGGAGCGTTTAAATAACAAATAAATTACCCCTTCTCCAGTTTCTTTCTTAATAATGTTCTTTCACATGGAAACGAAAGAGGAGTCAAACAGCAGCAAAGCCAGCCCTTTTATGAGTGCCAACCCCTCTGTGTGCAGTCCTCTCATGACTTCCTTATCTCACATCCTCTCTGTAACTTTCCAGCGCCCAGCCTCACCACTACCATTTTTCATACCCTCTGGAGCAATTATAATCTTTAGTAATTACAGCTACTTGAGTATTTTTCCTTAAGGCAATTAGAACGCAAGGATGGCAGCTCACCAACAATCTGTGTGAAAGAATTCTGTATACTGTGCAAAATATATTAGACAGTTCAGAGCTACAGTTGGGAGAGAAATTTCCTTTATGTTGGAGAACACTTTCATCTGCATGAAATGTACATAATGTGAGATGATTTATATACATGGCAGCTCCAAATAGCTGCAAATACAGACATATTCATAACCCTAGAAATATTCCTAATGCACCTGTTGTCAAAGCAGTCCTGGGTAAATATGTCACATAAAATCTCTGCTGGGGCTGATTCTAATAGCTCAACCCTCTTCATAACTGAGTGCACACAGTTTTGGGAATGTTCTCCACAGACAGTTCCATTTCCATTTAGTAACTGTTTGTGTACACAAGTGATATCATTTAATATATACAAATTTAATGTTGATCATGCCCATGCGTAACAGGTAGACCCTGATAACCTGTGTACAGAGGCAGTGTGGACAAGAAATGCAAGCAAAAACACCTCCATGCACAGTTTGAGAGATGCTAGAGGACTGTTTATGCTCTACAGTTTCAGAGTCACGTTCATTCTTTCTAAGGATTTCTTTGCTGGTTACTTTCCAAGTAGTTACTTTTCTCCCGTTTCAGCTCTTAAATCTTAAACATTAGGGAAAACCTTTAGAAAGACAAAATATAAAATGTCTTTCACAATACAAATGAGAGTAAAGCTGTGCCTAGCAGGGCAAGTTTTATGTCCTGCAAATGCTGTGTTGGTAGGGAACACAGCAATCACTTGAGTTAATATAAATGTGCATTGTTCCATTGGGGCATTAAAGTAAATTTGATTTCTACTCATTTGCATCTTAAGGATCTGGGCCACTTATTTCATGCTGTATTTTTATTGTACTTAGCGTAATATTGCTCTGAAATGTGCAGTTAATTACACAACTTCCTGTTTTAAGTTCCATAGTAACTATTCTCCTGCCAGAAGTGGATTGCTTTTAATAGGATTATTTCCCTTTTTGGCAATATGTGGTTACGGATATTCCATTCCCATACTTATTATTCACATTCTGTATCAAGAGAATACAAGCTCACAGGGTGAAATTCAGCCTGTGATAAAGTCAGTGGCAGGCCTCCCAAGCATTCAGGAAGGCTACGTTCCCATCAGGGTTTTTGCATTCCCACCACACCCTTCTGCTTGTCAAGCTAATGAAGCATCTCCACTAGTTGCACTGGAGAGGAAAGTTTGGTCTGTCTATAACCCTAAAACACAGTCACATCATTATTCCTCAAAGCAAGTAGGTCTGACTATATCCTTTGAATCTCAGTGTCTCTCCTGCACTTTTAACCTCTGGCTATAGACACATAGCATCCATCAGGAGAGGCTTCCCTCTAGGACAGCTTTGGAGCAACTGACGACCACCTGCCCACCACTGTCTATACACGTAGCAGGTGAACAGAGCACCTCCCGAGGAACATGTGAAGGATGCAGATCTGACAGCACAGAATTACCATCATCTTTTTTTTTGGGGGGGTGGGGGTTCATTTTTTTGTTCCTATCTGCTCTTACACTAAATAGTTACTTTTTGACACCGGAGTAAGGCCTGTGGGTGTAACCTGATAGCCTTGCAGATTCTAAATATCCCTCAAATAATTTTTCTCCAGGGTTAATATTATTTATTTTCCTTATTGCTTTAATGTGCTTTTGTTGGGAATTTCAAATACTTTTCTGGCAAGCATAGTCACTACCATGCATAAGACTAAATGCATGCTTACTTCTTTATGAAATGTAGCAAACATAAATATAGAAAGACAAGCACATATATGCATATCTATATACACAGATATGTTTTTATATAATACAAGATACTGTATTCTATTTATCATAGAAATCTAATATGATAAGATTGCAATATTTGAGTGTAGCTCATTTACCCGCACAAATATATTCTGTGCTGAGAAACTTTTGTGTTCACATTCTGGATTGCTCTGGAAAATGTTGTTTGAAGAATGCACTACCAGGGTTAAAACACTTGCTACAGACTTTTTCACAAGCAGATTTTTCTGTCTTTATGATAGCAAACATGCAAATCTGTTATACCTTTCCTGTGACAGTTTTTTGCAGAAAAAAAGGAAAAAAAGGAAAGGGCATTTCTATGTGTTTTCCATTAAAACATTTTATGCTCTGTACTTGATATGCCATTCTTAAGATGGGTGCTTCTACAGGGCATATGGAGTTCCTCCTTCATAACTAATACTATTAGTCAAAGAGCAAGGTATCATCTGCATGCCAGAGTTAATAACTGAGCTAGCAAGACCCATTAATGGAGATAATACAATGTGAAACTTTAAAATATAAAATAAAAATAAGGTCAGGAAGGAAATGTTCAGTAGCAGTCAATATAGCTATTAGAGAAAAAAGTTTCAGAAATATCTCAGAAGGACAAAGAAGTTGCATCAATATACTAGAAGATGTGAAAGCCCCATCCTAAAATGTAGTTGTCATCAGAGATGACCCCAGGAAATGTGGCCCTGCCTTGAGGCATTCATTTGCCAAGTTTTGGGCCAACAAACTACTATAAGCATTTTCCATGGACCGTCATGGCTCTTCACAAACTTTTAGCTGAAAACATTCAGAATTGAAGAGAAAACCCACTGCGGACATTGAGAGCTGTTCACCACCCACACTACACAGTGTGGGAACTGCTGCTCTAAGGTAACAGAACACCCAGCTGCTGCAATATTTGACTCACCTGCTACCAGAGCACTGTGAAAAGGAAAATGAAGCCTCGTATCTCCTGTTCTCCCTGAAGATCCACAGTTATCTTGCCTACTCTAGGTCATGGGGAATTATGTGGGAGTACTAGTGAAAACTCTATAAAAAACATGACATCTACCTCTCCTACTCCAACAGAATTAGCAGTGAGATCAGAAAGGGGAAAAGCCACCACCCCACTGTGCATTTGTGTGGAAAAGGAGGTGGCAAGGGCTGGTCATTACTAGGCGAAGCTTGACATGTTTACACTGAAACCTTCAACATACTGCTCATTCCAGTATAAGCAGATCAAAGCAAAGGCCATTATTATATACTTGTGTAGCCTCAACAGTGTGTTAGGCACTTAATTTGCCATCTGAGGCTGTTCCTTCTGCTGTGGTATTCCAGGCAGGGATTCCCATTCATCACATTGATCCCACTCTAGGGCTGGAGCACAAGGTCAGCTATCATTGGTTCTGTCATGCTCAAAGGCTGCAGTGCTCTGGTAATTAAGACTGTTAGATGGGAGGGCCTCTTTTTCTTCTATTTGATGTAGAGTAGGTGCAGATGAAAGATTTATAGTTTTAATTCAAATACAGGACTTGTCTTTGACAGCTTAATTGTGTTTGCAGAGAAGTTCTGGACCCTTTCTCTTGCCAAGTCATTACAGAAAGGCCTCACATCTTGGATCTACCAGGAAGCTGTTTGGATTAAAGAAATAACCAAAGGGACTCTGCATTAGTGCTGATAAAAGCAATAAACATTTGCTTGTTCTTCTCCTGCTTGTAGTAAATATGTTGCTTAAGATACTATATTTTCATACTTCAATACTAAAGTAGGTATATGTTTTCCTAACTTTTTTCTGTGGCTATATTTTTCTCTGTAAACAGAATTTTCCTTTTTTACAGCACCCTTATTAAAATCGATAATGAGGCTGTTAAAATGAAAGGCTAGACTGAACAGATACTAAAACCAGTTACTTTTTCCTTTATTAAAAAGGCAATTATAAATAATAAAATATGGTTTAATTCTACGACAAAATTTGCTTTTACATTTGTTTTGTTCTGTAAAGTCATTGCAATACTTTGCGATTCTAACAAAGATTTTCCTTGCACCCATCCAGTAGGCTCTAAACATCAGGACTGCAAAGCAAATTACCTGAAATTCAGGAATCACTCAAGGCACCCGGCTGGTACACACAGATTTCTCATGAATAGGTATGTGGTGTTCAAGCTTGTGCTGGTTGCCTTGATCATCAGTGTTGGCTTCTGCCAGCAGCTGCTGGCAGAGGCAGGTTTTTGTGCTCTATATGGACAGAGGGAGGAAGATGTTACACTTTCTGTTGGCAACATATGGAGTAATTCTCAACAGGAGAAGTGGGAAATTCCCCGCACAAGAGCACCTGGCTGCTGTGCCTGGCTCTGGAAGACAGGATGGATGGTCAGATGGGTGGAGACAACACACCTCGCACATTGTTTGGTTCACTTGTTTGGGTTATGGAGTCTGCAGAAGCACTGCAGGTTTGGGATCTGGGACCTTGCTCCAGCTCTGTGTGATATAACCATGCAGCCCTTCATACGAATTGTCCCTTTGGAAACTCAGCTTGTACAAAATTTAAAAAAACAAAACAAAACAAAACAAAAAAACAATAAAAAATCTTACTATTTTTCCTTACGCTGGGCGATGTAAGGGAACAAAGCTAGGCTGCTGCATTTATGTGTCTCTCATTACAGAACATCTGAGGGTTTTACAACCATTGTTGCAATCATCCTTGTAAAAGGAGCTGAAGCACAGACACTTAAAGACTGGCATTTAAAAAGGCATTTCAGCCCCTAAAGTGGCTGATAGTTTCCTGGTGAGATTCTCCAGAAGTCCCTAGCCAGGCATTTTTCTCAGCATAGATGAGTATCTTCAAGCTCATAAAAGCCTTCAGACCATTGCTATCTGGCCCAGAGTCTCCTGAGAAGCAGAATGAGGAATTTAACCCCAATCTCATGAGCTCCTGATATCCAGCATCTTCTCCACGTACACAACACCCTGCTGGTGAGATACCACTCAGGGCACAGGATGTGCTCCCTTAAAGCTCCTCTCCAAAAGGGAGAGCAGAGGTGGTGGGGGGGTGCACACATTGTTGGAAGGAAATACCAGTGCTACAGGTGCGACCGTTTCTGCATAGGGATCAAGGGACCAGCTGACATGTAACCTCCCCAGGACTTCCAGCTCCTGCTGTATATGGACGATGCCACTTGCCCTCTGACCCCAGCAGCTCAGCAGCTGTAGAATACAACAAACCCTGTTTAAAACAGCAGGAAAGAAAGACAGGTGCTGGGTGCAGGAATCTGAAAAAAATTAGAAGCAATTGGATTTAAACTAAAGGGGAGAGGAGAGAGTTGTTGGCTGAGTTTCTTTTAGCCTGGTTTCCTGGCAAGCACCACAGCTGTGCAAGCTAGCTCCCACCATGGGTTATTGCGTGAGACCCCAACACATGGCCATCCCCATGCCATGGGGCCTTCCCACAGGCTCCTCTCCTCCTGCTCCAGGGCAGCCCTCAGCCCAGGGCAGTGGTGAACCATCCAGTCTGGGTTTCGGTCTGGGGGTTTTTTGGGAAAGAGCCTTCACAATTTCCAAAGCATCGTCTAAGCCTTGAATGAGGGTTATCACCTCCCAGGTAGAGGCAGACAAAAGCAGACCAACTGAAGAGACCAGCACAAGGGCACAGGTCCTTGGCCTCTGGAGCTGTGGGAACCTTTCCTGGTGTCAGCTGAGTACAAGGTCAGAGACACCAGGGATGGGACTGTCCATTCCAGCAGATGAAAGCTGTGCCCTCTTGCTTACCAGTTCTGCAAATAAACCCCCTTGTAGCTTATGCTATGAATAAGTCTCATCACTTTTACCACACGGTGGTACCAACTTCTTCACATGTGCTATAATCTAGATTCATACCATGTATGAATGGGACAAAAGAGGTGTTTCAGTCAAGAAGTGTTTTTCCCTCACGTTCAAGCATGTATCCGCCTGGCTGCCATGTCACAGCCGCAGGACACAGCCTGAGGAGAAGGTTCATCCACCTTTGCAAAAAAAAGCAGCTCTTTATTTACAAGCCTCCCTGCTCAGTATGATCTGGAGCCAAGGCCGCCCACCAGTGTTTAGACTGGACAAAATGTAAAACCAAAAACACCAGATCTACGTTTGTGGGGTTTTTTTTTACCTCAGAATGTCTTTTTAATTTATACACCCATGGATCTTATTCACCTCCCAGCTGGGTGCAAAATCTGACTTTGCATTTGCTTAGTGTTCCAAACAACCTGGCAGTACACACTAATTGTACACACATGGTTGTAGGATATTGCTTTATAAAGGAGGGAGTTTTACAGCCCTCAGTTTTAGTGTGTCTCATAGTGCAATTTAACGGTTGAGCAGAGCCAGTCATGTCACCATGTGCTGATGCTCCTGCTTCAGAGATCACTGTGGAAGCAAGCAGGAGCCATCCAAGAAAAGACTTGGCTCAGGTGTTTAAAAAGGACTCAAGTTCCTTTAATGGGACAATGTTGACAGAACAAGAAGCGTACTACCAGTGTAAAGGAGAGAAATGTCTGTAGGAGATGAAGGTTTTGATGGTTTTGAAAGTTTTCTGATTAGGCTAATTTGTGTTTGGTGCAGTAGAAAAGGAGGGCTGGAAAGACATCTTTTCATCAGCTCTGAAAACCTGAACAATTTTTCTCTTAATACCTGAAAGTAGATTTATGAGCTTAACATTAGCCATTGAGCTTTGTAAATGCTGGCCAATAATGATGACAGATTTTCCCAGCTGCATCTTAAATCCGTTGCTTCTTGTTACAGCCTCATTAAGTGAGAACCATGATAGATATTCCTTTAGCACATCCCTTTATGTTTCTATAGTCAGTTGTCATCTATCTGTTATTTTCCACTTCATTTATTGTATGTGTTATCCTCTCCTGAGCTCTAGAGGAGGCCCCAGACAATTCTAGCACCGCAGATGTGTGATTTTGGCAGGACTGCTCAATTACTGTTCCTCAGAAATAATCCTGCCTCGGCACAGGGATGTAGCAGATCCTTTCTAATTAGCTGTGAACACTGAAGAGAGAAGTCCTTCCCCAGTGTTGCCACTGCATTGCCAGGCCCTCGTCTCTGAAAGGTGGTGAGAAAACGTCCATTGATCAAAATTATACTGAATTGGATGCAAATAATTCAGAGAGCCTTTTGGAAGGTGAATGCAATTTCAGTTTATTATTATGCATCTTGATTGCTCCTTAGCAGGGTAAACTAGCCTGCACTGATCTCTGAGCTGCCATGACAAGGCTATTATCAGCTTCAAACCAATTAATTTAAAGCTACCTCAGACTCTCTGAACTGTCCCTCTCTTCCTGTCTAGATATCTTTTGAAAATTCATACTTTCACACTCTCTCTGTCTGTATTTTTATCAAATACATGCCTGAAAGTGACACAGCATACTAACAATCCTTCAAAGATGCTTCACTGGGTTCTTTTACAACCAGAGTACCTGGAGCCCTGGGATGGTTGCAAACAACAGGTAACCATGGGCTTACCCCATATGTGAACAATTCTGACAATAATGTGTGCAGAGTGTCACAACATGTCCATCCTTGTCTATATTTCTGGATTTTCAACATCCTTTAAATCAGGCCAGCTATTTTCAGATTGGAAGTCTAGAAAAGTATCTGTCAGGAGACAAAACGAAAGGGTATAATAATGCTGTAGACAACAATATAGAGCTGGACTATTTCTCTAAGCAGGTCAGATTTTTATTTGTATGGACAGCCTATTTCTTTAATGCAGATATGGCAATTCTCACATTACAGAGCACTATAATTTAAAATACAATTTTTATTAATATCACTCAAAAATTAAATATTGAGAAAGCTCAATTTCTTCCAAGGAGGAAATTCAAATCCACTGGGGAAGTCACAGACAACATGTGTAAACTCTTCTGTGGATGGAAAATTATGAAACATCCCAGACTATCATTATTCCCACTACTTCCTGAAATCTGTTACTCAAATCCCCCAAACTAACAACCCAGTGGATTTATGATTTACCGAGAGGTCTGTGGGTTTCTCAGACCATTCACCCAGCTTTGTGAGGAAGTAAGGGATTACAGTGAACTACACAAGCAGGTCAGCCAAGGTTCACATCTTGACTTAACTGTAGGTTGATAGTGACATTTTCCAGATATTTATGGGTAGTTTATCCTGGGAGATGCTCATTTTATAGACATGAGGTAGAATTTCCTGAAGCAGGTATTTCCAGTGCCATATGCATCCTTGCAGAATAGCAAACACTTCTATCTCACCAGCTTTTTCGAAGACTGAAACATGAAGGAATGACACCATGGTCTGTGGGTGAGAGAGCAGGAAGCTGAGATGTGCCCTTTGTCCCTACCCACACTGCATCAGCAGCCACCATTCAGATACGCATCTTGTACTAGATAGGTTCCCAAAATGATGCAGGAAAGAGGTGGAAGTGTAGTTCCTTCCTCTCCACACCAGGAAACTGTGGGATCCTTGCTAGCAAGGGATGAACTACACCTCTGTAGAGTCAGCCTTGAGGAAGGGGAGCCCAGAACCTCAACATATTCATTAAGTGAGGTTTGTATCTCCAAGGCAGGCTGGCACAATTTCTCCTAAAGCTCGAAAGCAATGATAACTTCCTTCTGCTGTGAAACAGTGTCACTGTAAATTTTAAGATTGATATCAGCAGCAGTGCAGGCAGGAGACTGCCTAAAAGCAAATGGTATCCTTCCAACTCTAAATCTCTTTAAAATGCCAGATGGTCAGTTTATGCAACTGTCTAATTGTTATTGATGAAAAGCCAGAGATGTGCATGTTTCTTTAGAGATAATTTTAAAAGGGCAGGTCTGGACCATAAGTGGTTTCCAGTCTGAATTGAATGGACCACAGCAAGGGTTGGGAATGACCCAGTTGTGAGTGAGGGCTGGAGAAAGTGAGGACTGGAAGAGTGAGAGATCACTCAAGACCTTTCTTGCATGCTCTGGTTGTCTCCGTTCTCAGGAGATATTTTGACTAGAAGTTTAAATTGAGGTGATTTTAAGCAGGTCAGTGCTCTGTGGATATGAACTAGTTCAGCACTAGTTGGAAAATGATGGTTGCAGTTGATGCAGATGCTTGATTTCAATGCATTTGGATATGATATTAGTTGAAAGATAGGAACAGTTTTCCCTGGAAGAATATGTTATTGCTGCTTGCTACAGCTGTTCATAAGTGTTTCCAAAAATGAAAGCCACTCTTGCCAGCCCTCTATTTTGCTATCATTCTCTTTTATAATGCTTAGAAAAATTGTAAAGCCATATTTTCAGATTATTGCTCTCCTTCCCTCTAGTCTACACCTAGAGAAGATCTACCTCTCTTACCTATTGGGCAACAGTGAGTTCTTTGAGGAAGTTCCACATATTTTTGGTATACCTGAGAGCATGGTGGGGTGCAGATTCAATTGACACTGTAGGTTATACTCTGCAATATATAGTAAGATATTGCCATTCAGATTTCTCTGATTTCTATTGCAGTGTTTATAGGTATACCTCTGTAATCTAAATGTAAAATCTATTGAGTGACTGATGCTGAAAGGAGCCCGTTCTTTTAGACTCATATAGAACCAGGAAGATTTTATACCTGACTTGAGCAAGAAATTTTCTGTTTGCACCCACCCTCTTGCCTGGGAGTATCTTGCACTTAGCAATAGTCAAAGTGATAGCAAAGCAAAGATTACCATTCAGCATAGTGAGCACCAGTATATAGACGAGGAAATGCTGCTGTATGATGCTCATATGTTAACTATTCTAAACTGGACATCCAACAGCAGGTGTGTATTCTCTCTCTTTAGGACAAGTTTTAAGTTGTTTTTTTTTTTAATTTTCATATGTATTTGGTCATCAGGTGCCCACACAAATTTATAATTTTGATAAAAGGAGCAAAATGTTTTTATTTTTAATATAATTCTCTGGAGACAGAAGTAAAGGGCTTGAATTATTCTGACCATAGCTCACTGTTATGTCACTGTCACTTCAACCAATCTGGAAACTCAATTATTTTGCCTCAACAAAAATACAGTTTGCAAGGCATAGTTCTCTTGTGTTAGAGAGCACACATCCCATTAAACAAGATTTGTGCACCTAGCTCCCATACAGAGATGTGGAAAATGTATTCCCATAGGCCTCTGCCCAAGGAGCTCCTTTTTGTTGATGGTTTTAAAATTGATTTAAAGTTGAGAGCATAAATTTAAAAATGTGGATGTTAGCACTGAGGTGTGCAAACCCTGAATCAGGGCAACAGCATTTCAGAAAAGAAAAAGAAAATATTAACAAAAGGGGTTTGTAAAAGAATGCTATTGGCTTAAATTACAGTATCTATCTAATTGAATCAGTTCTGCTGAAACCTTTTAAAATCTGGAAATTACCATCACAAATTCTTTATTGTAGTCAGGACAGTATAACCATAACAGGTTTTGGACCTCTTTTGTAACAGTCTTTTCCTCTGCCTTTCTCCTTTTGCTTTAAAAACTCTGCTATATTATCTACACTGAGAAAGAGCAATGCCTCCCCCCACATTTTCCACCCACATGCATTTGTTGATTGGGTATTTGTTTTCTGTTTTCCCTCATTAAAAGGTAGGATGTTGGATCAAAGCACCACCTGAGCAGGATCTGGCCAGCAGGTCACTAGACAGAATATACTGTAGTGTGTAGTGCCAGTGTAAATGCCATTAGATACCCAGCGCTTTGCAAAGTCTGTGGTTGTAAAACACGAATGGTGTACCTGCATTTCGCATACCAAGAAGCAGTACCTTAACATCCTTTATAGTACTTAGATCCCAGCTTCTCTCTTGCACAGGCTCAGCATCATGTTACACTATCAGCAAGCTCTAAATAGTTCGCAGAAACAAAGTGCAATGATTTCAGCGCACAGTGCTTCTAGGAGAACGTATCTAAATAGTTCACAGAAACAAAGTGCAATGATTTCAGCGCACAGTGCTTCTAGGAGAACGTAAGATTATCCTGTTCCTCAGTTCTTCTGACTTTGGGCACTTATATCCTAAGACATAGGGTCTATAGATAGAGGGTAAGGTGGGAATCTCTGAGGGAGATAATTACCACAGTGCTGGATATCTGAGAAGGGTGGATGTGCTGAAGTCTGTTTATCAGAGGTGGATCCTGCCTGTCAGCACAAGGGCCATGCACTGTGGGGATCCTGTACTAGAGACAGTGGGTGGGAATCCAATGGATGAAGTTTGTTCATATCAACATCTCCAGATAGAGAGATCTGCAGCTGAGCTCAGACCAATTAGGGAATCTGACTGAGGGGATCTGGTCTATATATAGAGTCAGTGAAAATCTGGAAAGTACGATCAATGGCGTCTCAAGTGCGTGTCATCTTGTCTTAAACTAGGTATCTAAAAATAATCAGGAAAATTTTAACTTCTCTAAATTCAAGAATATGATTAGTTAGGAGTATATGGTGTTTCAGTATCAAATGGGCCAGGAGGAAAGCATTTCCTGGTGGAGAAGCAGTAAGGGATGTCATTAATAATAGAGATTTTGTGTGTGTGTGTGTGTGTGTGTGTGTGTGTGTGTGTTATCACCCGCCCTAGGTCCAAAAACAATTACACTGAGGCTTCATTACCTTCTCACTTGAAGTTTGCCTTCTCACTTGAGTTCAGATAAGTGGTTTTGAGATAAATGCATCTCCAAAGAAGCTTTGCTGGGCATAAACTTTGTGCACATAAACACTCCCTTTCTGATTGGACTTTTACAAGTGTCAGCTAGTGTCAACAGCTTTTCCCAAACACCTTTTGTCATGACTGCCACTACACAGAATCATGAAATCTAGTTTCAAGAGGAGTTTTCAATGGTAAAGGATTTTTAAAATGGTTTATTTAACATGCTTTGCACCTTAGTCATGGCAGGAAATACTTTTTTCTTCATGAGCATCTGGTTCTGTGGGCTTCAGCTTTCTGGGCTGAGCATAGCAAGAATCTTTTCTTTTTTTCACTGTCAGAGTTCCTTCCATCTGGCAATCAGGAAAGTGCAGAACAAAAGAGTGTTTCCAACAAACACCAGCTTCAGCAAAAGCTTTTTTAAAAGTTTTCAATCAATTTTGTGTCTGCATCATAAAGCAAAAGGAATAGTACAATATGTGAAGAGCTGTGCTGTGTAAACAGATTGCTGTTAGTGTGTGTTCCACAGCTGGACTTACGGCTACATTAACTTGTTTTGATGTGATAAAATTTTAACATCCAGGCTTCATGTGCCAGCTGATAAATGACGGGGACAAATTAAAAACAGTTTCATTAGCACAAAACAACACCGTATCAGGAGTCTGTCAATTAGGTGCTAGCACAGAACATTGTCATTATACTAGGGACTTTTGGCTATAAACAACTGTCCAGCAACTCTACTAGAAACCAGGGTCTAGAGGATTGTTAGTAGGAGGCTGATTTCAAAGTTGATTAGGCTAAAACTTGGCAGACCGATTCTCAGGCCAGATGTGCATTTTTTATTTTCCAAAGAATTGTATCAATCCATTCAAGCACCTTTGATCTAGAGTTTGGCAAACAGCTCACAATTCTCAAAGTTTCATATGGATGTTTTTATTCCAAACTTTAGGTTAACAATGGTTTCCCTAAAAAAAAAAAAAAAGGAAAGGAAAGGAGAAAAAAAAAAGGCTCTGTAGGCAGCTAGCCTTTCAAGATAGCTGTATTGGCCTCCTATGTTTTCCCCCTCCCTGCTCCTCAAATATTGCTTGCCAATGGCAGATAACAAAAATGCATGAACATGTCTAGTAGCCTTTTTGCCATGCTTCAGTGCCAAATTGAAACCATGCCACCCTATAACAAACCTTGACCTGCAGTGTAATTGCTCCATTTTTCATGGTTTCCTACTCTGTTCTGGCCATTTCAAATTGCACTGACCTGCCACCCACTATTCCAGACAAGTTACCAGCCAGGAGTCCAGCTTTTAAATGAAACAGGGTTTTTAACTCCAAAATGGCATGAGGAATTTAACTGCTTCAAGATGTATCATGTATTGCTAACCAAAGCCTGGAGTGCTACCTAATATATGAAATCCCCGTGGAAATGTCAGCAAATGCTACTGCAGTGCAGAAATAGCAGAAGCTGCCTACAGTAAAGGGAATGAGAGGGAAGATTATAGCTGTTCTGGTGAGCTTCATTGCTGGAAGTTTTCAAAATAGATCTGCAACTACAGCTAGATTTTTATTGAATCATGTCACAGATTTCCAGACAATATTGTAGACTGAACAATATAATCATTGATAAAATGAAAAAAAGGCACTGGATCATTAAAATGTATTTTTAATGGACAACAAGTCTTTTAAAGCACTAGTGAGTAAGCCTCAGTAGACACAGTTTAATGCTGACATCTAAAACCACAGATTTTCTACAGTCCTCCTGATACTTTTGGAGGTCTCCTTTGTGCTTAGACATGGATTAAAGTAAAGGTGCTGTAAATGCTCTTCACAGGACCCCAGCTCCTTCAGATGCACAAGGGTCTAATTTTCACTTTCATTAGCATTTAGGACATAATATCTGTTTCTAGCCCAAGCTGATACAAAGCACACCTTGAAAATATAATTGTCCACCTTTCTCTGCAGGCAGCCTGGAACAAAGATTTGTGTCATATAAACCATCTGGGCGTCTTAAGCACTGTAGTATTTAACTCCAACGTAGCAGTAACAGAGGGAGCCTGTGGCAGACGAAAATGCTAGCTGGCTCAAAACGCCCTCTAAAACAGACACAGCATGTGTTTAGCCAGGCTTAGTGCAGGGCAGACATATGGCCTGGCCTTAACAGAGTAAGTCAGCAGTGCCACTTTGGCCCGAGGAAGGCTGCTGCCCTGCCTGGGGGAGAGGGCAGTGTGGTTGCAGGATACTAAGAAGCCTCTTTAATCAGGATAGTCTGGGCTGGGAGGATGAGCCCATATTGCCCCATCAAACAGACCTCTCAGGACCTCCTTGGAGCTGGCATTCCTAGCAACAGCTCCCCCTGTTTCTTGTGCTATCCTAAGGTGGAAAAACATCATCTGGCACAGGAGAGGCACCTGTTCCTCCTAGCTGAAGTCTGCTTGGCCCAGCAGGAACTCTTGGCTACAAAGAGGAGCCAGGGTTTTGCATGCTGTCAGGCTCTTCAGCGTTCTGCCTTGATGGACGGTATTAATTAGTCAGGTGTTTTACCCACACCGATTGGCATTTGTCCCTGGAGAGGTGTAATCCAGGGGTGTGGAAGAAGGATGTTCGTGTAGTAAATCTTTTATTATTTAAATAGGAAACATTTTTTATGGGGGATATGAGCCGTGTTTAAAAGCTGCAGAGCTGGACACTCCAGGGATCAGCTG
Organism: Antrostomus carolinensis; assembly: GCF_000700745.2. NCBI lineage: Eukaryota > Metazoa > Chordata > Aves > Caprimulgiformes > Caprimulgidae > Antrostomus > Antrostomus carolinensis. The sequence continues at coordinate 127,576 of NW_010334836.1, read as the reverse complement.
TAAACGAAGGTTAAGCTTTGTGAAGGCTTCTACCTTGGCTTTTTTATTGGGATTGTTATTGTGACTGAGGCCTTGATGTTTTATAACCCTGGCCATATGGTTCTGTGGTTTTGGAGAAGAGGGTTTGGTGAAGGGCAGGAGAAAGGGGGAAGGGAAGGGAGGTTGTTGTTACTGGTGCAGTGGAACAAGTATGTTAAACTTGCCATGCTGGTGTGCTCTAACTTACAGCATATGGACACCAATTCCACAGTCTTTATGGGGAAATGACATGAGCATTGTTAAATCATTTAATCTAAACTTTGAAAGAGAAAAATAATAAGGTGATTAAGGACAACCTGAAGCTACTTGATGTGATGCTGAGGGTATGGAACCGCCTTTCATTACCAAGCTAGGACAAACACTAGCTGCTGAGTGCAGGAAAGAGGTAGGTGGTAGATTTTTCTGATTTTTTCAGTAGGGCAGCTGCTTCTGTCCTTTCCATTATAAGAGAGACAGACGCACAGAGCAACAGCTTCAATGCCTTCTGCAGAGAGCTCTATTAGTTCTAAGCTTAAATTGAACCATGCTAATTTTAAACCACTGCAATATAGCCATTTTATTTCCTCCAGCTGTGAGTCTTGACTTTCAGCTAGAAAGAGGGGGCAGAAAGACAAGGTGAAAGAAGGACTGGAAAAAATAAAACCACAGGATGCCTGTCAATACCTATTCTTGAGTTAGGAGACTCTGAACAGGACTAGAATTGAAAGAAATTATTAAAGTGTTCTACTGCCTCCCCCTGGAAATAAGCATAATCCTTGTTCTTCTCTAAATATTTAGGATGTGTAAGTCAAGAACTCCTTTTCCACTTGAAATTCTTCTTAGGATGTTAAAAATATGAGGAGTGCCTAGAGTATCCTAACAGAGTGTATGCGGTAAGGCCTGCTATTCCAATTCTTTTAATCAAAGGCATCAGTGGGAAAAATTTTTAAAGACACAAAAGGGAATTGGGTACTTACTTCCTACCTAGTTCCTAAATCCCCTCTGTGCCACTGGAGACCTCTCCTTAGATGAATAACCAATGAACTCTGAAGAACCCATTTCCAGATGTGAAGCTGGATTTATGATACTAGAAATTCTCAACAGCGGCAAAGTACTGAATTTATAGTTCACATTCATATTCCTTCAAAAAGGCTAACTTGCTAGAATTTTGTTGGGCTTTTCCCTATTAATTGATATAAAAGTTAAGATTAGGAGAAATATCAAGCCGTGACTGGCAGGTGCCCGTAGGTTTGCAGGCATTTGCTTTGATGACATTTATGAAATGTTAGAGAATTTGAGTGTTCCCAAAGTATCAACCCACACTTTGCAGGAAGTCTAAGTCATTTCATCCTACAGAGAAAATGAAAAGCATCTGTTTCTTTAAATCTTTAATGAGATGTTGCACATGCTGCAGCAAGGATTTATAAGGTAAATACACATTGGGACGTGCTTTATATCTCTGTTCTTTGATCATCTACAGTAAATAAATGCAGTTTAATGCATTCTAGTTAAACAATATCATTATCCATCCTGTTATTTTTGAGGCAGTGTATCTCAGTCACCACACAACAGCAGTGTACAGTTTAGGTAGCTCTGGGGATGCTTCACAGTTTGGAAGTGAATAAGCATCAGTGGTGAAATGGCCAAATTGCTTTGTGAGCAATAGTGCTCTGGCAAGCTGTACACTGACTGCAAAGTAACAAGAAATGCCAAGCATTACTGGATGAGAGCAGCTCCTGGAAGTGACAAAAGGGTGGCCTCCCCAAAGGAATGAGGGGGGATAATTTCTTCACCTCCTTGGGGCCAGAGCTATGGCATTTCCCTGAGACTTGCAAATTTCTTCCAGGCTGTCTATGATACTGCAATGTCAAACCACTAGCAATCCATTAGACTCTTACCAGCAAAGCCTGGCTCTGGCAACTCAGTGCTCTAATAGCCAATATGAAGTTATTATTCTTTAACAGGTGTATGCCAGATATATTTGCAATTTCATTAAGAAGTTAAAAAAACAAATAAGGCAAAAGCTGGATTTCAGCTGCCATCCAACAAAGCACGTATGTGCATATGTACATTCAAATGTGAAAAATCTCATTCCTTTTGAAGGACAAACGTATGTCCTTTGTATTAGCATTTAGATTACCACTTGACTTACAGTTGTTGTTTTTTATTTTGAGTGTTGTAAAAATGCTTGATCATGTGCCCTAAAATCTTCTGCCTCGAAAAGCTCCTGAGTGGACAGTAAGCTCCGTAACTTTTGCCATGTGAAGGCTGACAGTATACATGCCTGCATCCCCTGCCACTGGAAGCAGGGCTGGAGAAGGCCTCGGGCAGAGCACAGCCTTGCTGGGACATGGCCAGTGTGGAGTCTAAATGCTCAGTGTAACCTATGGGCAGAAGAGGAAATGTAAATCTTTATCTACTCTGATCATTCCTCGCCCTGGAAGTGCTTCATGGCTCCTAGTGAGAGTGGCAGTTTTGGGCCAGGCTTTCAAAACTAAAAGCCCAAAGTTAAGCTCCATATGAGTAGGCACCAAAACAAGTATCCAAAGGACTGTGCAAAAGGACCAAAAAGTGCATGGGAAGTGATTAAACAATTTGATCTGAATTCAAAGATAAGCAGAATCTCTTGGTTGCTAGTAAAGAAACACTGGGTCCCATAACTCAGTACCCTATATCCTTTACTTAGCCAAACTCCAACTTGCTGCCTTATCAAAACCTTCTGATCCTGCTGCTGCCACAGAAGTGTTTGTATGTGGCATACATACTTTTCAAATAACGTTTAGTTATCTCATGTTATACCAAAATACATGTCCTCTGAGGAAGGTCTCTGCAGTGCACTTGCAGACTGTCAACTGTCACTCCAGTTCACCACCCTATGGTTGCTTGAACTGTCTTTAACCTGAATTGTGAGAGTCCTGGAGTACTTAGACTAGCAAAATTCCATTTTCATAGTAACCATGAACTATTTTAAAACAAGCCTCTCTTCACCTAAATAATAGTTAATAATTCCTTATATTTTTCACACATATTTTCTTTCAAATCCTTGCTCCTCCTGAAGCTGGAACAGCTCCTCATATCTCAGGCAAAAGGCAAACACACAAGGGAAAACATAAATCAAGATCTTCTAGACATGTGGAAAACAATCAGACTCAGTCCTGTGCACCTATTTTTAATTCTTGTCACTGCCTATATTACATAAACAATTTTCAAGCAGAAATCTCCCTTTACTCTGATTAGTAGTTCCACTTTAAAATCAATGACATGGTATATCCTTTGGAAGAGAAACAATTTCTGAGAATAAATTAAGGCCTAGCTTTCTGGATCTTGGAAATAACACTAAGATCTGTTAAAATGCAAACCAGCTGTTTAAGAGGCTCCTCAACAGCTTTTAAAAGACACAAAAGATTTGACAATTGATCTTCAATCAAAAGTGTTTAGATTAAAAAATAAGTAACATTAACAAGACTTTGATGTCTTATTATCTAAAATTAGGCACTTCTTACCTTGCTAATTTCATCTGGTTTTCCTTTTGTACAATTAACCTGCAGGAAATATAGCCAATGCGTTAGCTAAACACCAACTGAATGACAAGGAACAGATTGACATGACACAAACCACAAACAATACAATTTCTTAAGAGACCTTGTAAAGGGCAAGAAGTAGCTTTTGTTCTATTCATCCAAATGCATTTGTGCAAGAGCTCTTTGGGTTACACTAGCAACCTGAAGCTGCCCTTCCAATCAGTGAACTTCTGGGTTTTAATCACTTCAAGTAAATGAGCTATTCTAGTTACCAACAGGGAGAGAGTTGCCAATCATAGCAGAGAAGAAAGCAGACCCACTGCAGGGCATGAAATTAAATTTTCCAGGTAGTAGCCAGTAATTGATACCACAATGTGACCTTTGCCTAAAGCAGCCAATTTAGACCCGTATGGAACAGCAACTGCGGCAGGGTAGAGTCTGTGACCAGCAGCAGGATCGCTCAGCAAAGAAACTGCTCTGACAGTGTTCTCCTCCGCCTCTGCTGGCAGGTGGTTCCGTGGCTTCATAATCTGCATTATGTGAGACTCTCACCTGATTCAGACAGTGTCTCAAGAATAGAGATCTATTTTTAATAAATTTTTGGTAAAGTGGCAAAAATAAGAGTACAGCAAATTTGCATACAAATAACAAGCAATAGACAATTTGCCTGGATACTAGCATACTGTATGTGCCATTAGGCAATGGCAACTTTTTTCCCCAAGCTTATTACTAAAAAATTAATGAAGAACCTGTCTGAGTAATCCTAATTGTAGCCCCTTCAGAAATCATGCATAGCTTCTTCCAGGATGAGTCTATAGATCGTCAAAGTCTTTGGGCTCCCACTGACTCAACAGCGGGTGAAGCTAGTGAATCCCATGTGAGCTTTAACACTCAGCCTTGAGCCACATCCACAAACCAAGACACTTGAGTAAGTCACACAGCTAGCCTAGCCATCCCTGGCAAGAGAAACAGGTATTGATGGAAGGATATTTAACTGAGCTGCAGGCTCTGGCAGCCTCCAGAGGTGCCCATCTCACATTTGCTATTGCTCAAAGAGAGAACTGAGAGCCATGAAACTCCTGAATTAGGCACTTCAGTTAAATGACCAAAGCAAAGGAGGGTCAGTCTTGGCCTACCTGCTGAAGTTAACAAAAGCTTTTTCCCAGAACTTCAGATGAGGACCTAAACTTTCATCCGCTACCAATGAGCTTTTTCACCAATACCACACTGTCCAGATCAGGCTACAAAACTGAAAGCACACCTAAGGGAATCTTTGGAAAGTTACTGTCTTTCACTTCTTATAAAATGCAGCAGCTGCTTAAAAATGAGTCCTTATGCCCACACTACTGAAGGCGTTCCTATGGATTTTCTCCAGCACCTTTTTCTCCATAAGACTAGTAGGACTGCATGTGTGTTTAAAAATAGGCAGGATTTACCAGACTGGTGCCTGGAACGAGCCCAGTGTCATTGGAGCTTCCTCACAAAGCACCATTTACAATACTGAATATCAAACCTGCTGCTGACATTTTTACTGCTCTGCTGTAGGAATAGTAATGCATTATCTTTGGCCACTGGAGTTTGAAGCTGTGCACTGAATACAAAAGTAACAGACCTAAGAAATGCTTAAAATGCTATTAGCTGGGAGAAATTAGATACATCCCATTTAGAAATGCTTCTTCAACTCCAGTTTTTTCCCAGATTATTTCTTCTTACAAAAATGCATCCATAATCAGACATGAAATTCCAGTTATTTGATTAGAAATGCCTCCTGAGTCTGGGTGTATTAGAATACAAAACCAAGAGCAGAAGCAGGAAGAGTTTTATTTTTTTATTTTTTTAAAAAAGCCCCACACAATTAGATTTAGCTCTCTCAGCCATGTCATTTTATGATGGTGGAAAACTGGAAAGTCACAGGTCCCTATTAAATTTAGATTGCAATCAGATTCTAATTAGATTTCAGTAATATTCTATTTTTAGGGGAAAAAATGCCACAGTAGTAAAGAGAAAGATGAGCTGTGGGGACTCTCTATACAGAATAAAAGGAAGGTCAAAGTTCTGAAATGCAGGGATGAATAGAAACCCAATGCTGTTCATTATGACCACAGCATACTAGGGAAGGGCAACCAAGCAGGAGATGTCCTTTTCCGTTTTGCCTGGACTGCTACAAAAATAACTTCCCAATTCTCCCTCATCTCGCCTTGTAAATGAGACCAATAGCTGTCATAAACTTCTTCTACATGCCAGTAGTGCCGACAAAGGAAAGATGACACTTGGCTGTCCTGCTGTCATAGCTAGACCTCACTCTCAACCTGCTGCCACTGAATTATATTACACATACTTGAGAGAGGGCCCAAGTGTCTCTGAACCATAGAAAAAAAATTAATTTTGCTGCTCTAGGAAAAGGATGAAATTACTTCCTGGCACAGGATATGTGTGACATGATCCCCTCCATCCCTACACCCACCCACACAAGCACACGCAGCCATTGTTTCCCTCCTGGCAGGGAGCAAATTCTCTTCTGCCACATCCCCTCCGCCTGGAGTGGTGCACCTTCCCCTGCTGCAGCAGCCCCCAGCACCTCGCCTGCACCTCCACTACTTGCCACCACTCACTCAGGTGTCTTCTGCACCCATTCTTCTGGCTCAAACCACCCTGCAAGGTACCTCAGCTAAATAGCTAAGTTCATGGTCAAATGGCTACTAACAGCCATCAGCATGTGTAATCAAGCAGGCGTGTGCTTCTGTTTGGCTTGCAGGTTGGCTATGGTCTTCTGCTCATTCAGGAGCTCCCAGCAGACTGTGAAAACCAACCCATAGTGGCAACAGAAAATCAGAGCGTTGAGGGACTGTGTACAAAGAAATAAATATTTTCCCTGTTTTTAGTAGTTAGAGGGTCATATGGAGTTTTCTGCAAACAACCCGACAAGAGGATGTGCTGTGGCCAGAATGGGAATTTTGTGTGAAGAGGCTGCTTGAAATTGTAATGTGGAAAACATCCCAGATACTATACAAAGCTGAGATATAAAGCATAAGATAGCTTTTAACTGACAGCTTAATCTTGTTAATGTGGTCCTGAAGCTAAAAAATATTTGCACATAGTGCTCTGCTATTTGCCCTTGAGTACTGATGTTCAGTGTCGAGGACGTAAAAGTAGCCCCATGCAGAGAAAATACCGTGGCACTGCCCACCAAGGCACCGAAAGCCAGTGCTTTCCAGTAGGGAGACAGAGGCCCGGTGTTGGAAGACCAAGGCCAGGCTGCTCGCAGGAGCATGGACAGATTTCTGCATCAGAGGTGGAGTTGCTGGAGCTCTTACTCCTCACCAGCTCAGGTGAGGAGGCCATTAGCCCAGCAATGGCCCAAGTTGATAACGCCTTTCAAAAATTAGAGTTTATTTTCTGAACTCCAGATTGACTGATAGAGTTTTATTTCTTTGAGTACAGCTTCTTTCTGACCCTACCCATCTTTGTGAGATTCCTTCAGCATAGTCCTCTGACTTGCCCTCCTCACATTTCTAGGACGAGAAGGCAGCAGCCGAATTTCTTTAGATAGAGAGAATGATAAATATTTGTAACTACTAGCTACAAGGACGTACAACAAATATGGAAACTGCTGGCTGCTGTTAGATGGTGGGTGGCAGTTTTGGGGCTCCTTAGCCACCTGCAGCTCTCAAGATGTTCAAGTGCAACCTGTTATGCTGGGGCCACACCTGTGAGCACAGGGAGGCTGTGGTAACATGGGGTCAACTGGTTTGTGTGAATATCTAGCAACAGGAGATCCAGGAGAGACTGCTGAAGCCAGCACTGTTGGCTTGCAAAGGAGCAATAGGACACCCTGGGAACCTGCTGTCATCCATGCCCACAACCCCTTGACTCTTTCAAGTATGTGAACTCTTTCAAGTACTGTAGGGTTAGGAAGCTGGGTAGCTGTTCCCTCACTTTTATTTTTATTTTATGACCCCCTTTAAGCCTCTTGGAGATGCTGTAAGAGGGAGAAAAAGGATGAGTAATAACCCAGTTTCCTGAAACCTTAGCAACATGACACAGTCAGAACCACAGGTATGATAAGAACAGTGGGAAAAAAACCCAACGGTTATGGTATTTCTAAAGATAATTGGTCTTTACTAAGGAATTGTACCATTAAAGGGTAAAAAATTGTATTATTGACATAAGTACAGTGAAAAATATGGTAGAGAGGCAATAACTGAAAGTAATATAAGTAATTCCCCAGAACCTGATCTTCTAGAAGAATGATTTTACTCATTGAGCTATTGCTGTGATCTATAAACAGATGAGAATACTCTCACAGTGGATAAGGAAGGTGTACAGCATAAAGCAAAAACCCCCTAGTGAGCACCAGCTAGTGAGCACCAGCCCTGCACAGCTGAGCTTGAACCATTCCATGCTGCTCTGTGCTCCCACAGTGTATTCTCTGCTCTCTCAGGCTTCCCCAGTGCCAGTCCTACCATTCTCCATTTTACAGTGTAGTTGTACCCTGTGCCTGACACATTGAAACTACATCTGAGTGCTTTCTTTTCCATTTCAGAGCCACTTGCTATTGGAGAAAAAGGAAGCTGAAAGCACTTTGCCCCTTGGATAAGTCTGTTTATGGGGCCCAATGACTGGGAGCAAGATTTCTGCCTTCACCTCCTCTTGCCAGCACTCCTCTCACTCTCTTGCTCACTGTTTCTTTTTGTCAAGCCATGAAATTTCAGTGTTAATCCCTAGGAAGGGTGAGAACAGACAGCCTGTCTCCTGAATTTACTCATCATCAGCTAGACAACTGCCTCATGAAAAGAAATTCAGCAAACGTATTACTTCTGTCCTAATAAAGTCCTCTTTCGGTTGAGTTAAAGGCAGTACACCCCCAGCCAGCCTTTGGTAGTCCTGACCTCTTCAAGGTGCCTTGTCGTGGAGATTGGCAGCTAGCGCAGTGCATAAGAGCTTTGCATAGAGTCAGGCTGAGACCTTGGCAAACCAGCACAATGAGGAGTTCAATAGCCAATCAATAAGACAGCCATCAAAATTAGCTTTAAGGGCGTCTCATAGGGAACATAATTAATTTTATGATAACATCTATGAACTAATAGTTGAGTGTCATTAAGAGATGACGTTCTGTCAGAGCTTTTGGTGAAAGCAGTTATCTAGCTGTATGGAGGTTATTGTTCTGCCTATATCAAAAGTTGAAGGAAATAAAGTGGAAAAACACCAGAGTTTCTTTATAAGCAACAACACAGGCTGTGTGTGTTACAGCTTGATACTTATACTTGTGTAGCCATGTGCATCTTGGTGTTAATTCTTTGAGACCTTCCTCCCTAATCGCCTTTCCACAGCACCCAGCAGCACTCTTGTTTGGTTCACTGTTACAAGCTGTATCCTTAGCTAGCAGTTACTTTTTTTAAAATTGCTGCATAAGAAATGGTGGTATTTTAAAAGTGTAAGAAGTAGGCTTAAGTTATCTAGTAATTATAGTTGAAATTAATATTCTATATGTGATGCCATTAATATCTGTATGTCTGTTATTATTTCTTTATATGCATAAATATGTATAAACGTACACACTTCTGTACCCATACAGTATTTTGTGAAAAGAACCAACTCTTTTAACCTCAAAGAATGTTGTGATCCACATCAGCCAGAAAAAGTTCAATTTGGACAAAATCCAGAACTTCACAGCACAGCTGTCATAGTTTTCTTCAGTAAGCAAATGAAAGATACCAGGTTTAAAATGTTCTCTCCATATAGTTTCCCCCACAACAATATGCCTGGATCAGAGTCAGAAATTCATGAGTTTATGGCTTCAGTTTTATCTTTTTGTATGTCTCTTATTTAGATACAGATCAAAATGGAAGGAAGCATAAGAGGCTTTCTGCTTCTTGAGATGGCAGAGTTCTCACAAATTCAACAATTTCCCTTATATTTTTATTTTGGGATGAAATCTGACAACATAGATTTTGAAATTTTGACAGGATTAGGCCCTAGTCTCAATTCAGTTCTGAGATCTAAGAAATATAAACCTCGTGCAAAGACTCATTCAAATGCTGCCTAAGGTTAAAGAGGAACATAAATATTTTCCAGTCATATTTTAGGACACTACTCCATCCTATCTCAAAGACTTTTACTGTTATTCATTAATGCTCTAATTTCTCTCTCCAAACATCTGTTTCAGCCATTTCAGAATGCTCTCTGAGCCTGCTTTGCTGTGAAACCTCAGGCAGGTTTGTTTTTTTTTTTCTCATTGTAACGATGGCATAATGGATTTTTTTTATTATTATTATTATTATTGTATTACTGATTATGAGGAACTGGTAGATTTTATTAATGATGCTTTTGTGTTGTGCTAGCCTTCTCAATAAACTTTTTACCTGATGATGGACAAAAAGTAGAACAAGGCACGATACTTCAATTGTAATCTGATCAGAAAGGACCCAATTCTGAGCTGCAGCACACAAAAAAAAATCAGAACTGAAATAGCATTTTGCACTATTAGAGAATATTTTACCAAAAAATAAGCCTATATCTCTATTTATTAGGATTCTAATTTGTTGCTTGAGTGTAACTTCTCACAAGAGCATCTGGAAAGGGGCCATATAAAGACAGTGTAGTCTTTAATTCCTAGAACACTGCAAGAACTGAAATCTGCAGGGCACCATCTGTACTATTTCTATTGTTTGTCTGCTGAGAATCTTGAAAGCAGCCTTTTTACAAAGAACCACTGTGCCACCTTAATTGCAAGTTTAGAAAAAAGCCAAAGAAAATTTCTGGCAGCACCTACGCTGACAGGAAGTTCAAACGTCTTCAAGCACGTAAGCCAACAAAGCTGTTGAAACTGAATTCATTTGGAATAGGACTTTGTTTTGATGTGTGTGAGATGAGCCTGAGGCTGAGGTGACTGTGCCAAACAGAATGGAAGAGAAGGAGTAGGAGGAGGAGGATGAGGATGAATAGAGCACCAAAACATATGTTTTCTGTGAGTATTTGTTGGGTATTTCCATGCCCATCTGCTGCCTCCCTGCACCTCCTGCATCCCTGCAGAAGCCGTTTGCCCTTGAGCATGATGCCAGCCCTAAGTGGAGTACCTTGGGGGGGTGGGACTTGCCAGGCAGGAAATCAACATTTCCTGATGCCCTTTGGGGCAGATCTTGCCCACAAGGCTGGCATAAATTCTCCTCCCTTCCAATATGTGTCAGCTACTTACAGAGACTGACACAGAAATTTTACACCCTTTCCACATTTCCTCTGCTTGACACATGATGCACCATTTCCTCAAATTGTTAATCATCAGTACAAATTCCCTCTGGCTTCCTCTGTATTGTTTTCCAAAAGATCCTTTATTTTTTTGATCTAGCTGTATATTTATTCTTCCTGATGTCATTTGCATTCACACACATACACAGACACATCAATTTTACAACCACTATTAGCATCAGCTTAAGGTGAACTCTGGCAGCCAGACAAAACACAGCCCATTTTGATCTGCCAGGCTTAAATGAGTAGAATCTATTGAACTGAAAGCCATAACAGCAAGTTAACATAACAGTTTGGGAACAAAACCTTTTACATATTGGGTAAGCTAAGATTATTGGGGACCAACACACTTGGAAAATGAAAATGTGCAGAAATACAATTTGCCTTCCTGAGTAGAAGGGGGAAAAAAAACAACCAACAACAAACCACAAAACCAGCTGACTTCCACATCAGTAAGCTACTCAGTCTTTTACTCACATTCAGTAATCTGACTCAGGTATATGACATTTCAATTTCTATAGCCATTGTGTTCTTGATATTGCATGTACATGCTCTGCTCTCTGTTCTGGGTGGATTGTTCTTCACAGCTCAAACAAATAACAGTGAGTTTTTGTTTCTAAAGCAAGAAATCTCTTTTAACTTAAAAAAGTTTTCTGTCTTGGCTACCACCAAGTATTTTATTTCCTCACTAATAAAGCAACTACATAGTTCTTTTCTTCCAGAAAGAGAATGACTTCTGAAGGACTATTTGAGCTGAATTAGTAATCTTGGCTAGTGACACACTGCAAAATGAGGAAAGCTTTGCACAAGCCTTCCTTCCTACACTAGCAGCAGTGTCCTTCGTTGAGCTCCCATCAGCATCCTGGACGGGACATAATTGCAATGACCTATGGGTCATTGCTGCTTCTAAACAACCAGTAAAGATGGCAAGAGGAAAGAAATACAGCTGAAATATAGCTCAGGTGCCACATGCTGCACCTTTACTCAGAGGAATTTTGGAGGAACATTCAATGGTAGGGTGCTTGATTTGGGTCTTGTAGCTGCAGGGGTTGAAGGTGCCATTCCTTTTAAGAAACAGCTGAGCTTCTAGTAATGAAGGAGGCCTGCTCAATTTAACATTTTAAAACGTTACTAGAAAAACTGCACAAAATGAGGCATTGATCCCCCTGCATACTCCATGTATGGACATCATTGAAATGCCATCACAGCATTCATAACACTAGTGTCCAGAAAATCATTATTGCAAAACCACTACACAACCAGTTCCTAGCAGACTAGGAAAAAATTAACAGCTCATTTTTGTGTTCTCTGAATACACAAATGAGTTCCTTGTATTGTAGGGAGCAAATACTGCACTTGACTGGGCTGAAACCAACTAACATGCATTTCGATACCTAAGAAATACAACCCTTGACCTTTTTTCTCCTCCTGGAGCCAAATGCTATTCTACTGCTTTCTGCTGCTTGCCCTGTGGGTTCTTTTCTTCAGCCTTGAGAGAGCTGGGTTGGCCCTATATGAACAGTGATAAATGTAAAATTCAGGTAGGAAGAGGCTCCTTTACCTCAATTGCCCTTTTCAACCCTGAATTGCCTTCACCCTGCTTCAGCCTTTCCTGGGGGAGCAATCAACCCTCAGCTTTGCTACTGACTGGCAGTCCCAGCTCTCACGTCTTCTTTCCCACCTTCTGCTAAAGGCTGTCTTTCCCAAGCTCTTCAAAAGTGAAATAATATATGCTTTGCAATTTGGTTTGTATATGTTTTTAATTAAATCTTACTGTTCTGCTGAACTAATCTCACACTTTCTGCACCCTACAGATCAATTTGCTGTTAATTTCCACAGCTCTCTGATGAGACAGGCTCTTTTTTTCAGGTCTGTGATATTGCTTTCATGGCTAATTTACTTTCCTCTGTTAGAATAGTAATTTTATGAATCCACTTGCATTGTAAATCTTCTTCATCATGTTCTTAAGATTTTCCGAACTTCCAAGAAATGAGACTATTCCTCTCTCTTGCTCAATTTCATAAATGTTACAATTTGCTATAGCATATTTTACAGTGCACTTATGTAGGAGTATCTGTGGTAATATATATTTATAGGACACTCATAATTCTATGATGTTGCAGCATTAGCCAAAGAATAAGTCTGAGGAAAATGAGAATGGGAGTATGTTCACCTACTTCTTGGATTACTCCTCACAGTTTATAAAACACTTGGTGTCCAGATCGTAACTTTGGTGGGAGCAGAGGGTCAGCTCTGCAGCCAATGAAAGCAGATGGAGCTCGAGCAATTCCAGTCCTTTTATTTGTGTGCAGTAGCTGGGACTCACTCACAAGTCAGAAACAGTTGGCTTCCTCAGAAAGAGAAAAATCCTGCTCTCAAAGTGTTGCTCCATGTTGTGTTTTCAAAAACAAACAAACAAAAATCAGACTGCGAGGTTCAGTCTGAATCCCTGACCTGGTGTCAAGCATAGTCCCATGGTATCATGGGCCCAGCAGAGAGAGAGGCTAAGTGTTACTTAGGGATTGGAACAAGCAGCCAGAGGCAGGAAAAGGTGGGGATATGTTAAACCAAATTTAATGTAACAAAGAGCTACACCCTCAGTCAGGCCATGAGAAGTAGTTAAACAGAGCAATATCTCTGCTATTGTAAGTGCTGGTGACTTAGTTCAACTGCACCCAGAGTCCAGTAGTTGGGACTGCTCTGTAGCACAAGGCAGACATATATCTCAGATTTTGCCATCCCTTCCAAAAATTGTCCCTTTTGCCTCACATTTTGCCCATGTGTTTGGGAGTCAATGGGCGACTTCTTCCTGAAAGCTGAGGCCTTTAGGCAAATCAGTGTTTGGATACATGACTGAGAAACTAGTGATTCATCAGGATATGGAAACTTGTCTAGTATGTTTACTACATGTTAAGAATACTTTATTCTAAAAAATGTGAAAATTTGTTCAGAATAGTCGTGAGGGCTGGTGACTTCGACAGGGCTGAGGAAAGACCAACAAGGAAAGAAATCCACTGGCAGACCAGAGACCTGAGAAGGACATAGTGCATCTAATGGGATTCTAAGATACACTGTGATACGAGCAAAGATCTACATACCTCTAACAAACCTTCTACTCAGTGAGTTCCTCTGGATCTTATAATTTCAGTTTATGGGGGTAAGGATTCAGCACCAGTCCCTGAGCAAAACATTTTCCCTTTGATTTCTACCACCTGTCCTAGCTGGGATTTCATGGAGAACTTTTATTTCCAGAGGTTCAACTGGTACAAACTGAAGAGGTAAACTGGTCCTTGGTGGGAGGATCAGGACCAGGGACCCTCCTGACACTTGGGAGTGTGGTGTTGTAGAAGAGCAGGACCGATTTATTCAGTGTCTTATGAGCTACCTCAGCTGTCAGCAATGCAGGTCAAGACCTGCAGTCAACAGCCATCTACCTGCTCTGCAGCAAGGCAAAGCAGCAGTTGTGAGGAACATCTGAGCAGCCAAAACCAGCTGAGTGCTTGTGGCTATACGGACACTGTGCTTCCTTCTGACATCTCCTCCTGTCCGGCCACTTGTGGTAGCAGTCAGTTCAGAGACTAGCTTTAGAGCAAAGAGGTTGACATTGCTTCTGCAGGATTTAATGGTAGTTCTGTGTTATAAGCTAGCTCTAGTATCTATCTTTCTCTGCTGCACTGAAACATCAAGCAATGGGCGCAGAAGTTCTTGATGTAACACTGCCGTAGAAAAGCTAGGAAAGGTGTCAGAGGGCAGCAGGTTCAGGACAAAACCCAACACTTCCAGCAGATGAGGGAATTGTAGTGCCCTAGATAGTGTCTCCAGGGGTCCCTCCTACCTACAGAGGGGCTGGCATCAGCCTGTCTGGGTGGGCACCCATTCAGAGCACTGTGATTACTCTACCCCCTCAGTTCTGCCAGGTCTTACTGTTGAAGAAACATCCTTTACAGAGCTACAGGCTTAATTTCTATTCTTTGCCACAGGTTCTCCCCCTTGGCAGTTCTTATTTATAGGCTGAAGTGCTGCTGAAGCCATAAACATTCAAGGGTTCGGTAGCTTTGTTTGCCTGGGGTGAGAATGAGGTGGCAGCTTTTGCAGCCCCATTCTGGCCATTTTCTTCCTGTCAGGATGCAAACACCAGCTGAGGTCTGGCACCTTGTTTTATTGTGTGAAGACTGGAAAGAGATTTCTCAATTAACTTTAAATTAACTACCTCTTGTCATTATGAGTTCCCTGAGGACCAGTGTGAGGGTGCTCTCAAAAAGGTCGTTAGGCAACCAGCCTATCCACTATCTGGGCACCCACCAAACTGCTCCTGCCGTTTCTCATCCCCAGGTTTAAAGCTGTAATTAGGAACCTCCTGCATGTCTGGTCTTCACAAGCACCATCTGGCACTCCACAGAAAATATGGTCCATTTTCTTTACTGGCAAATCCTAGTAAAGTCGTTTATGTGCATTAGAGGCAGGGACTGGAGGTGTAGAGAATGGGGTAAAAACTTCCAGAGCATTTCAGAGTGGAAAGAATCTAAAGGAAAAATGAAACCTGTATCCAGGCTTGGGTTTGCACTTAGAATATTTATGAATATGAAGTTTTACACAAACATTTTCATTGTCAGGACTTCTGCATATGGACTGTGCTGCTGCATGCTGGAGCATGACCACGTTTACCACTTCCCAAGCCAGAACTGGAAAATATGAGATGACTTCTTATTTATTTGTTTTGCTTTTCAGTGTACATCATCACCAAGATTAAACATTTTGTTTCCACAGAATTCACAACACATACAGGATTTTGTTACAAGCTAAAGTGTATCCAGTTAAGTACAAATCCTTGAATTGACTGCTGCAAACTTGTAATATCCTGCACTCAGAAATGTCTGTAACTTTGTCATATTAATACACACATCTTCCCTTTCTATCACTCTTCTTAGTAGGTTGCTAAATTGTAGATTGTAATTCTAAATACCCACTGCAGCTACTGAGACACAACTCTAATTAAAAAATCTGAATGAAGAACAGGCACCTCACTGTCTAAAATCTGGTGGTTACCTGTTGTTGCCTGCAATATGTCAGTCTAAGAGAGAACAACAACATTTTCCAGGGTATGTCTTGGAAACATTACAGATAGGGAACCCCACAAACTATTACTTGTATTGTAATACCTCTTCTAATAGTCTGCTGTTGCCATGAACTGCAATTGCCCCAGCCTTGCATGCCACAAAAAAATACACAGCAATGGAACAAAAATGTACCCCAACCAGAGCTGGCTGCCAGGATGCCAGATTTATCCATGGAAAGCTCAGAGACAGCAAGGAGCGCAATGAAAGAAACCACTCAACAGATCTTTCTTCAGTGCTGCAACTTACACAAGAAGAAAATCTGGAGTTTTAACAACTTACTTTTCCTTCAACAAAAGAAGCACAAGTCCACCTAGCAAGGTAAGGAAAATACAAATAGGAGAAGTAAAGTTTAATGCATCTGTACCAATTTTAATTTTAAGATATGGATAAAGGGACAAAGCCTTAGAAAAATAAGTAGCACTTATAAGGAACAGTGTCAAAATACAGACCCAGTTGGATTAGGTTTCTTACTGCAGGAATTAGATGAATAGATATCTCTTCTTGAGGTTTACCTTGGTCTATTATCTCTGCATGGGGCTAGTGAAGACAGTTTTTGGATATGTCAGCTTTCACAAAAAGTAGCACAGAAGTTCTATTTACCTGTAGACATTTTGTAGACATTTTGCAGCACAAGTAGAAGTGTTCAGGGTAAACTATAACTGAGCACCAGTTTCTCTCCACCTTCCTTCTGGCCTTCTATGTTTAAGCCTGTTTTTTTCCAAAATCAGCTGTAATATGCTGTAGTGGCATATTTTATGTTGCAATTGGCTGCATTTTCATTATGAAATTCTTGTATGTAGTAAAGGACTGCAGGATCATTAGCCTAATGTATGCTAAAATAACACTGATATTCAATTTGGTTTGAATTTTGGATGCAAATTCTAGTCAGTGTTTATTCCATGGGAACCGTTTGTCTTACCCTTCAGGGTTTAAATCCCCAGATGATAAGAAATGCCATATAACCTTTAGCACTGAGGAAACTGAAACACACTGGGCCATTATTCTTTGTGGTTGCACAGAGAGAGGAAGGAGCTACTCTTTTCTCATCCTTAATTTGGTTTTCCAGGATCCCCTGGGGGGGAAGGAGGACAGCACTGCAGGCACACATGAGAATGCCAGTCAAGCCTTAGGTCTCCAAAATTTACCTTCAGTGCCTGCTCCCCAAAGCATTCTGAGGGAGGCTTTTCAGAAGCTCCCGTGGAGAGCAATGAGCTGGTGAGTGCCTGCTCACTCTGTTGAAAACCCATCCCTAATTGCAGGTGGCAAATGCTCTGGTAAATCTGCTCCCCCCTCCTGCCTTGGAAACTCTCATGCTTTTGAACTCTCTGGACGCAATTATGGGTCAAAGTTTTTGTGACCAGTTCTGACGTTATGCTTTCAATGGCATTTTGCCTGGAGGTTTGAGCATGTCCTTCTCTCAAATCAAGCTGAGAGGATCTTTATTAGGTCATAACTGTTGTTTTGTTAAGCTAGTGAATGGCTCTTTAGGAAACAACAGGGAAAATGCTTATAAATGGTGAAACCTTTATCCCTTATAAGGCACCATGCCTCCAAAGAGATCAGAAAATGATGAAATATAGAAAGAAATATTACTTTGGCCATACCCATCAGTCTTAATTATTTACCATGTCACAAGTTTTGTCAGATCCTTAGAGAAGGTAAAGGCCTGCACCTCACAGACCCATCATAAAAATAAGGGACAGCAAAATGATTATTGAAAGAAGGTTTTTTGTCACACAATAACATTCACTGCTGTGTTTGGCTACAATACTGCACTGCACAGGTAAATTGCTCTGAGTGCAAAGTGGGCAGAGAACTGGATTTTAGGTCACCAATACTCTAAGAAGAGGTCTTAATTACTTTCTAAAAGACCTAAAATGTACTGTCATCTGAAAAAAACTTTTTTCTTGCAATGTGAGCCATTTTTTAACTCAACTAGCACTTACAGTGCTACTAGCTATTCTAATATTTAACTATTCTAAATATCCTAATTTTAGCAAACAAAATTGCGCCTTACCTCCTACCCTAGTATATCATTTTGGACAAGAATATCTGATTTATCACACCCTAACATAATGACGCATCTGCGTTTCTTTCATATGCTAGTCTCTTCACCCTCAAGAGAAAGAGGAAGAAACGTTCTTGCTGTGCAGAGACCTCTTTCAGTTACAGCCGCATGAACAATTAACATTACATCATTAGCTTTTGTGGTTCCTTGAAAGCAGAAAAATCCAGATTTTCCTCTCTCCATCTGCCACTATTATTCAGTACAGACAGCTGGGTGAGCAGTAAGTTGCTTTAATTTGAGCAAAATCTTCAGGGCAGAAATCCATGACTGCTAAAATGAATGTCCAGACTATTCTGCTGCTCCCAAACTGGCTAACTTGGAAGCCAAAAATCAGTTGTATGCTGGTAATAAGTCAGAGGACTATTTAATTATCTCTGTTTTTTTCTTTCCCTTTTTTTCTTTTTTAGCAATGGCGCAAGTCAAACACTTGTATAAGACCCTGGAAGAGACAAGGCACAACTTGTAGCACAAATGGCTGGCAGGATGCATCACACTTGTCCTACCCCTGAATCCTAAGCTATAGGTCTTTGGTAGGTGAAACCAGGAGCACGCAGGGTATGCAATGGCCCCAACTGAAAAGCTGAGATTATGAACCTGTCTATATTTAGGTCACATATTACGGTGAATCACTGACCTCTGAGCTTTCTGAACAGCATGGTCTACCAGCACCAGGGCTGAAGAGGGAGGTGTAGCATGTATATGTGCTAGCTGAAGGAATGGCCAGGCATCATAAAGTGCCTACTGACCATAGCAGGAGATGTAGGGTATGCCTGCACCGCACTGGGAGGTGGGATTGTAGCACTTGGGGCTTTCCAGTACCTATGTTGATGCGCCCAGATGGCAGAAATTACATTTAACAGATACCGACTCAGTCTTAGAAAGCCCTTCAATATATGCTTCTGTATGGGACTTTTGTTTTGATGGCCTTTCAGCACATTAAACATCTATGAAGTCACTGTAAATGAAACAACAGAGTGTTACAATATACTTTGCACTCTGTCTCCACATTTCTTGAATTACACTCAACTCACTCCAAGTAAGGTATAGCAGCACTGTGAGTTAGGAAAACTCTCAGCATACACATTCCTAGATAAATTTATTATCAACACTCTCAGTGGTCTCAGTGTAAGTCTTTATGTCATTGGCTAGATGTTTTCTCTGGAACATCAAGGAAAATGGTAACACTGTTCTGCAAATGAGACATTTCCTTACCAGTAACGTTAGTGCCTTTCAAGTCTTGGTATGCAACTGGGAACAGCTCTTTAAAGTAACCATTGAATGCTCTGGGTCCTTCCTTCTAAGCAGGTGAATATAGCAAACATGTCCCCAGCACAGTAACAGTCAATGCCTAATTCTTTAGTGACAGTTTCCAGTGAGGAGTGGTCTTTTAGGGATGCACAGCTGTCCTCCAGCTTACTGTGCTATACTTCTATAAAATTGACCTGAGGAGAATTCCACATGTACCCTTTTTCTCCAGAAGGTCTTTAACCATGATCATCTTATTTAGAACCTGGTTAAGTAAAGCACACAAGCAGCTACTTAATTTAAAGCAGATATGTATCACCATTGTTTTTCAAGATCTGGAGTAAAAGTCAGCCAAACAAGTCTAGTGAAAACGCTCCTTTGAAGAAGTAACAGAATAGCTATTCCAGAAAAAAATTGGACAAAGTACAATGAAAAAGCAAAAAGAGAAAAGTATATCTATTTTTACACTTTAAAACAGAATTATATTATTATATTTCATGAATTAATGTTAATTTGCAGATTTTTTGAGTAAAGAAAGGCAGCTATTCTTATTGTTTGCAGAAAATTAAACTCCCATCTAGCAGAATGTTACTATGGTGACAACTGATAAAGGAAATATTGTAAGAGACAGCTAGATAATTTTTTAAAAGTGAACAAAATTTAACCTTGCTGGGTGCAGGCATAGTGAGTTAAATAGATTACTCCTGTTTTCAAGGCTGTAAGGTTAACCTAATGAGTGAAAAGTGTCAGACTCTGAATGTCCCCTTGCCGGTCAACCTCCATTACTTGCTGGCTGGCTGATAGGGTAGGATGGAGGGATGTAAAAAATAATCAAATCATAAAAACTGAAAAAAGAAGAAGAAGAATTAAAAGATTTCTTACCCCTACAGTATGTTGGGAAGCCTTTAAGGAATGCTATAGTCATACTGGGATCCTCCTGTCACTTTGCTCTTCACACCACGCCTAGGGCAATCGCAGATGCAATTACTCAAGAGTTCCTTCTGAGTCTTTCCAAACTGCAGCTTTCTGCATACCTGCAGCACCATTTAACCACCTATCCAGTCAGAAGCCTTAAAATTTCTAATAAGTGTAACAGGAGACTAGGGATCAGCTTCACCAAAGTAGCATAGCTCATGGTTATTATATTTATTTTGTTTACTCAAATAAAAGCTTGGATGTAAAAAATCAGCTACAGCCGCAGCATTGCCATGCATATGACAAAAGATATACATTAGTATGTCTGTCTGGAAGCTAAGAGGATATCAGCAATTGCTATCAAAACCAGAATTCACATGGAGATCATTACAATTCAAACAGCTATTTGACCTGACTTTTTAAAAGACCAGAATAAAGTAGCCTGATTGGATTCTCCAGGGAATCTTGATGTTCAGCTGGGAGAGGCTTTAGCTTTGTTAACTGTCTAAGCACTGGCAAGTGTTTAAACTGGAATAATAAGGTTTGAATTTTCAGGGTCAGCAGGCCAATGCAGAGTGTATTTTTAAAAGAAAAGCATGCTTTATAAAACAATTAATAAAACTCAGACCCTAAGGTGGCATCTGTTCTATTTATCTCAAGAAAGGCATTGCAGAATATCAGCAAATTGCCTTATTTCTTTGTTTGAATTAATTTGAAAATGTATACAAATATAAAAGAGTCCCCAGAGGACTGCCATCAGGTACAGCAGTCATATATAATTCTTCTGGCCTTTACTTTCTATAAGCAACCATAAGATGCATTTCATTGAAACTGAAAACCAAACCTGCTGTATGAGGGTAACAGCCACACATTCTCACTTCCAGGTAGGCTGGTATTACCAGACAAAGAAAGCTCTTGTGCAGTCCTAATTTATAAAAAGAACCCCTACATTTTTTCTATTATTATTTTCCTTTTCTGTCATTTTCAGTTGTGTTAATCCAGTAAATGAGCAGAGAAGAAGTATCACTGGAGATACTCTTTTAGGACATTACAGGCTGGCAAGAACCATAATTACACGGACATTAAACTTCTTAATGGGCTATGCCTTTTCCATCTGTACCTGCAACATTAATCTGACTTGTTTTAATATGAGTTACACTGTAACCTTTTATACAACAACCTTTTGTCTGATCGTATAGATTCACTGTAAGTCAAAGGCAGATTTAGGTTTCCATGGAGCAAGCCTTGTCTTCTTACACGTGCTGTAAATGCCACATAGCTTGTATAAATCAAATAAACTACTGGACATTGTCAGGATTTAGGTTTGTACTGCTGCTCTCACTATTCCAGGCTTGCAACGAATATTTCAGTCTTAAGGACTCAGTCAGCAGTTAAAATAAACAGCATTAACAAATTGTTAAAAATTTGTAATGGAAAGTAAAAAAGCAAAATAAATATACATTTTTCAGTTTAGAAAACTTTTGTTTAAATTTCCCAACACAGTTTGATACGGTGTGATCACTTATATCACTCATTTCAGGCTCTGATGCAGATTTAGCTGCACTGCAGAGACTGAGCAAATAAATGTTAACAACATTTTTAACCTGATCTCTACACCAGAGCTTGTGGAAGGCATTAACGTAAGAAGCCTCCATGTGGGATCTGAGGGTCTGTGCAAGTGAGGAACACAGAATATTTTCAGAAGGACCCCATATGTTGCCTGCAGGATCTGTTTTTTAGAATAGACATAGAATCATAGAATCATTACATTTAGAAAAGACCTCTAAGATCATCAGGTCCAACCATCAACCCAACAGCATCATGCCCACTAAACCATGTCCCTAAGCTCCACATCTACTTGTCTTTAAATACCTCCAGGGATAGTGACTCATATACTTCCCTGGGCAGGCTGTTCCAATGCTTGACAACCCTTTCAGTAAAGAATTTTTTTCCTAATATCCAATCTAAACCTCCTGTGGTGCAACCTGAGGCCATTTCCTCTTGTCCTATCAACATACTACATAGGTAGCTCTCTCTCCTGTTAAACTTCATGTAACGAAGTGCCAGAGTATCTTCTCACATGTTTACCTACTTCCTATGGTGACAGTATAAGAACTAAGTGTAAGACAGTTAACTTGAACTGGTGTTAATGTGTTTACCCTGCCCTCATAGCTGAATCAGATCCTTAATGGGGGATGTGTGCAACTGGAAAGTGTTACCATGTCCAGCAAAAATTTCTGTAGAATAATTGATGCTAATAACTCTGCAGCAAAAGTGCACCATATGGAACAGAAAACACAAATCTAAGACCTTAATTTTGAGTTATTCTGTAAAGTATAGCTAGGTTTTTTTTTAAATAGTTGTTTTTCAAAGCAATCTTGAGCAGAAAATTCCTACTCCAGCAAAATTGCTGTTCAATGCCTTTTCCTTGTTTACTCTCTGAAGATAACTTCTACTAATCTTTGAAATGTGTCCACCTTAGGAATTATGGTAGTTCAGATGTGTGTGAGCCTGCTTGGAAGATGCAGTATTTATCTGCTAGTCATAACAGTCTTGCAGAAAGCTGAAATCAAATCCCAAAAAGCAGGAAGAATTTTGATTGCAATTTTTGGGAGTGAGATAAACTACATCTAAAGTAAATAAGGGGTATGGGCTTTCCACAGTTAACTCACTTTGTATCAGTAGTTACTTGTCTTGTGATCAATGGCTGATCCTGCCAGTGATGTTCATAACATATTATCAATAGTTAATTCTTCAGAAAATTGCATGTAGAGGGTCAGCTTTTTTCAGCTGTTTTTGAAATCTCTCCCTTTAGATCTAATTGATCAAAGCTGCCTCTCAGTTAAGCTCTGTATTCATAAGAAAGTACAGAATGGCCTCCTGTGATAAAACATAAAAGGACTTGGTGTTTCTCTTTCTTGGGGAAACAGCTTATGCCTTTAGAGCAACCTGAAGCCCAGTGCAGGAGAGATGAACTTGCCTTTGTGGAGTTCCAATGCTAACTGCACAGCATCCTCCTCATCTTCCAGAGGCAGGAAGATGAGATGCTCTTCAGATGTAGCTGTCAGAGCAGAAGGCTTCTACCCTTCCCTTCTGTCATCTCAACCAGAGTCATGAGGAGGTAAAGCAAAGGGTGTTGGCTTGACACAAAGAGCTATGATTTTCAATCGTTATCTTCAAAGCAGGCAGCATCTCATCACCTGCTGTCTGATTTACCTGGCAATTAAGGTAAGACACATTCACTTTGATGTTCAAGGTTGGCCAGCAACATAGGTTCTTCACAACGTTGCTCACCGTATGAGGAAAAGTTTAATTCAAAGCTATTCAGTGTTTATTAATAGAACAAAGGAAAACACACCCATGTCTCACTTCTCCGTGTACCTAAAGCATTACCATGGCATTGCTGACCTGTAAATTGATTTTAGAATCATAGAATCATCTGGCTGGAAAAGACCTTTGAGATCATCAAGTCTAACCATACCTGTCCACTACTAAACCATATCTCCAAGCACCCCATCTAACCATCTTTTAAACACCTCCAGGGATGGTGACTCAACCACCTCTCTAGGCAGCCCATTCCAGTGCCTGAGAACCCTTTCAGTGAAGAAGTATTTCTTGACATCCAAACTGTACCTCGCCTGGTGCAACTTGAGGCCATTGCCTCTTGTTCTATCACTAGCTACCCAGGAGAAAAGACACATACCCACCTAACTACACCCTCCTTTCAGGTGGTTGTAGATAGTAATAAGGTCTCCTCTCAGCCTCCTCTTCTCCATGCTAAACAACCCCAGTTCCCTCAGCTGCTCCTCATAAGACTTGTTCTCCAACCCCTTCACCAGCTTCATTGCCCTTCTCTGGACACACTCCAGTGCCTCAATGTCCCTCTTGTAATGAGGGGCCCATTTCTTCTCATTACCCTATCCCCTGATCCCAGATGGAAATATTGTCACTTCCAGCACCATAAGGAAGGTGACCTTTCTGAACTTCTCCAAATACTTATGCAAAATGGAAGAGCTGCCAGTAGTTTATCTTTATGTGTTTTCCAGATGGTACTGCAGCTGCAAGGTTGCAATTGATTTCACAGCATGGATCAGAACACATCCCACATGATCTGCTGTTACACCATGTGAGCTGCTGGTTGCTCAGCAGTTTCCAAAGCTGGCCATTTAAGAGACCCATACAAGGTTGCAATTGATTTCACAGCATGGATCAGATCACATCCCACATGATCTGCTGTTGTGAGCTGCTGGTTGCTCAGCAGTTTCCCAAGCTGGCCATTTAAGAGACCCATATGAGAATTTAGGATGGAAATTTAAAGTGAAAATGTCCAGGTACACTAGTAATACTGCTTAATGGTTAGAACCTTATTTATACTGGCTTCAGCAGAATAACTGTATCCAAATATGGAAACCCTGATGAACTGGTGTTGTCCCTTAAAGGCATGTCCCTACATAAAAACAGAAGCTTGCACAGGATATGTAGCACTGACACAAGATTGAGCAATGAACTAATGAAGAACTAAATGAGCTTCTCAGCTATGTTTTATATGCTGCTTTTTCCACTAACCACATCCTAAGGCCGAAGCAAAAAAATCTGTGGTATGGCATGTATTTTTGTGTTTAGAGGATACCAAGGGCCAGCAGTGCTCAGGCCTTGGGGATCAGCTGTGGCCAACCCTACAGATGTAAGTGCAAGGAAAAGATTACTCCCATGTTCACTTTCTTCTGCACACATATGAACAAGTTAATCAATCCTACCCTACAGTATTAGCTGATTGTTGGAAAACAACAAGCATAAGGTAAATATTTAGGTCCCAGTCTCACTACTATTACAACCATTAGGAGAGCAATTATCCATCTTTTCTTGTGTCCCATCTAGGAGAGAGAAATGCCATGTTACTTTCTGGAATGAAGCCTCCCTTACATGTTGTAACCTCTCTAGGAAAATTCATGCTGGAATATTTACAACCTGGGTATCACTGCAATAACTTCTCCTTTGAAATCTTCAAATTTAAGGAAAGAATTTGCTATTTCATGCCCTTCAGTGCTAAACACCAGATTTAGAAAATGAGTTCCAGTAAAACAGTCTGATAGAATTTTACGAGATATGCTACTTCAGCCATATCTTATTAAAATGATCATAATTTGATGTGTTTGACTTGTAGTGGTCCTTAGGGAGTCAGACAAAGAAAAGGCACCCTGCTGGGCTCCACAGCACTCTCAAGTACAGCACAAGGGTCTGATTTTTTACATGCTATAGGGTTAACACAAGTGGGCTCCAGCTGGTCCGCAGAACCACAGCTCTCACTGTTTAATGATAAAAATGTCTTTAGATCTTGAAGGAATCCTAATTCTTCATCCACAAATTTTGTGAACCACTGATCTGTATAAAATCACACAATACTATGACTTGACACTGTCCTGAAGTTTATGCGGTCTTGTATTGAAGACATTTAACTGTCATGTTTGGGAGAAGGATGTGATTCTATCCAGAAAGAGTTCGAAGAAAAGACAACCTCTGTCAAACTGCTGTAGCCAGTATCACAAAGTATTAATAGCATGGTTGGATTTATTCACCCTGCTCTGCTGCTGATGTGTGAGGACATCTCCTGGGGTCTCTGCAGGACAGGAGGCAAATCTCACCCATGCTGTTTGTTGTGCATTTCCTCATAATGCAGGTACAAAAGGACAGATATTTCACCAAGTGAAAATTGTACCTGAGTCACTAGGAACAGGAGTTCATTGTTATCTCTACAGCAAATCTTAGTGGATATCATTAAAATCCCATCTTTCTCTGCATGCTTGCAGAGCATCTTGTTTTTTAATTCTAGGAATAAAACAATTTCACTGCAAGTAGCTTGGATAGTGGGTTTTACTTTTTCAGTGTCATTTCATTTGTGAAAGTGCCAGTGGTGTTGTCATTATCACTCGTACTAGCTAGAAAGACTCCTCACAGCTGAAAAAACAAGTAGCTGTGAGATACCCCTGGGAACTCTCATGAATATGGATGAACTGGGAGAAGCAGGACACTGAAACTCCCCTCTTGTCACTGAGGTTGCATGTGGGAGGGTGAAAATGCAGGGTGGGAATGGGCTGACAGAGATGACCCTCAGTTTGGTTAAAAGAAACTCTTCTGCTAAAGGTAAAATTCTTTTGCTAGCATGTCAGATCAATAGCAAGCAAACTTTCTGGGTTGAAAAGTACAAAAATCCGGCATACTAAAAGCTAAGTTCGGCAGATGAATGTACCTGTTTGCATAGGAGCCACAGTCAGATTGTAGTATTTGTCTGACTGGAAGGAGGCAGATGGGTACAAAGAGACTGCCTGCCTCTCTGGCAGCTGGTCTTCCCTTTCCTCTGATTTGTTGTTGGAGCTTTTTTAATCATATTTTTATCTTCTTTTGAGGATCGTAAATTGCAGTGAGAGCCCTCTCACTGGTCTAATATTTTAGGACGGTGACAGCAGGAGTAAGTCGATACCTCCTGCTTCAATCTTTTACACAGTGTCATGCTTCAAGAAAATGAAACAAAGTGACAACCAACCCCTGCAATCGCTCCTCCTGACAACCCCTGCAATCCAGTGCCAAATGCAGTACAACTCATCGTTTTTGTTCAGCTTCTCCCTCAACATGAGCTGTTGCTTTCTTACTGTGGCTTCTATGAAACAAAGCCCTTGGTCAGTAAATAGAGAGAGATCGTTAGCACTGTACCAGCAGCTCTTTCCCCAATAAAAGATGCTGCATGCAGCCGGGAGAGAAACACAGCCAGCCCAGATGGGTGAGACCCCCATTGCAGGCCATGGCAAGACCTGACATCCTCCTGCCTGACCTCACCTCTGGCAGGTGGCAGGACAGCTGCCAGCACCTGCCCTGGGATGCTCACCTCAGCTCCCAGGGCACATGCCATGCTCTGCAGCATCACACATTTGAAAGCCAGAGCAACACTGATATACCATGGTGCTTGCAAGTGCGTTTAACAGTCTTGGTTTTCACACTGTACACTGTTGCTACCATCCTACAGCCCCTTTAGTATTTCTACTGAAATAGTATTCAGCCCAGGGGTGGACCAGAGTGAGAAATGACATGTACCCGCCCCAGCAGGATGCCAGGTGTGGGGGTCAGAACAACTGTTTTGTTGAGCAGTGAGAAAATATAAGGTACTGTCCTGGTTTTTGCTAGGATAGAGTTAATTTTCTTCTTAGTAGCTAGAAAGCCCTGTGTTTTGGTTTCAGTGAGGATTGTTATGGGAAGAATGTTGATAAGGTACAAGGACACTGTGCCTGGATAGTTTGCAAGTGCAGAAGTCTGTGGGGGAAAGTGTAGTAGTTAGCAAAACCCAGAATTGACAGTTGGATATACCAATAACATATTCCATGTCATATTACGTCATGTTCAGTACATTAACCGGGGCTGACTGGAAAG
>NW_010334836.1:86151-99942 GCF_000700745.2 Antrostomus carolinensis | reverse complement strand
GGGATTGCAATTTCAGTTTTGGGGTTCCTTTTTGCTCCTCTGGGATTGTTATCGGCAGGTAGTAAGCAATTGTACTCTGCATCACTCACATATGTATAGTTGTTATCATTGTTATATTTATTATTTTAATTTTATTTTTACTCTAATTATTAAATTGTTCTTATCTCAACCTACAAGTCTCCTCACCTTTACCCCTCCAATTCTCTCTCTGATTCCCTGGGGACTGGGGGGGAGTAGGGGGAGGGTGACCACAGCTGCAAGTGGCTGTGTCTTGTTCAGCTGCCAGGTAAGTTAAAATATCATGGGAGCTCTAGAGCATAATTCAGGAAAAAAAAAAAAAAAGATATTATTTTAGCCTGATAACCTCATTCCTACATCACACTGCTGGGATAATATAAAGATCTTGATTCTGTATTCCTGAAGAGAGCACTGCAGAAGCAGGTGCTTCAGCTGAAAGGATAGTCACTGCCCCCCAGCAAAGCTCAGTTGAAAGAAAGGATATTTAAAAAGCTCTTTATGGTCAAAAAATTCTTGAAGCAGGCTATTTTGGCCTGAGCCCTAGAGAGCCCTAGAACAATCTAGAAGATGATCTAATCAATATCTACTGCCCATGTTGACAGAAAAACTATTTGTAATGAGTTAAAGAGAGGCACACATGGTGCTCCTAACGGCTTTACCAGCATCCCACAAACAGAAGTCCCTCCCCACGGGGGAATGTCAGCTAGCAGCTGCAGCTCTGCTGAGATGGAAGAGCTCCAGCTGAGGAAGCCATTACCTGGTGTTTGCATTGGCCCCAGTCATCTGAAAAAGGAAAGGAGTTCAACATTCAGTTTTCTTGAGTTTCTGGGGAGAAGAAATGAGAAAAAATTATGGGCGGGAAGAACAAAGCTCTCCCTCAAATCTCCCAGCCATCAAATTTGACAGGACAGCTAAGGAAAGGGAGAAGAGCAATCAGGAATCAGGAATCCCTGGAGCAGAGTTACAAATGTCTGGGAAATACGCTGTCTTGGACTGTAGTGCTCCTGCCTCCCACACTGGGCATAATGGAGGGAAATCTTCCAGGAGCTGTCTGTGCTGGAATAGGGTGGTGGAGGGTTCAAGCTTAGCTACTCAGTGATGGGTAAGAAGGTTTTTGACTGTCCTAGAGCTGCTGGTTTTTAAATGGGCTGTTCAGACAGCACTGCACCTAACCCTTCCAAGCTGAGTTTCAGGCTTTGCAGCTGTGACTTTGATCCTCCCTCATGTACTTTCATGCAACACGTTTTGTCTCACAATCAGTGTATGAATAAAATGTGAAAAAGTGACTCCTGTCTTCACATTGCATTTCTTTTTGTGATGCAGATGCTTTGGCACATGTGCAGTGTTTGGTCTGAAAGAACAAACTAGTAGGAAGGAAATGAGAGCTGTAGAAGAGTAATCTATTGCATTTCCATAACCCTCTGCGCCAACGGCCTTCAAAGTGCGTGTAAATGAGATTCAGAGATTTGCCGCTACATGCTCACTCTCTGTCAACCAACATTATTCTGTTATCAATATTCTGCAGGCGCCTGCCCTCAGCTTTTGTATGTCTGTGCCTGCATTGAACACCACCACTCCCTTCCCTGGGTATAGCTGTAGTCAAGCATAATTATGCAAAGCAAACATGTCAGCTCGCACAGTAGCAACCTCTGAAAAATGAAATCGCTATGCCTGCCTCAGCAGTAGGAAGATCACAACTCTTTGGTGTTTGATTCTGATCTCACACTTGTTCCCTGCTAATGGAATTTCCTTGACTTCAAACCAGACATGATTTACACAGGAGTGAGATCTTCGTACAGCCCCATGAGTGTAAACTGCTCTCAGGCAGTCACACTTACAGGTCCAGCAAAGTAATCATCACTCCAGGACTGAGTTCTTCCACTTCTTCCATAGCTGACATCCCACTGAAGACTTGTTAACAGCAGTGAGTCTATGTGAGTCCTTCATTTCCCAGCATCCCACATCACATCAGCACCAGTGGGATTAACCAGCCAGAAAAAATCACCCCAAAAAGTACTGGGTTGTCAGATTTTAGACCTGACCTCAATGCTGTGACCTCAGCACTCGTTACTAGGAATGTGCTGGAGGGCGAAAAACATGGCAACAGTCTGAGAAGGGCTTAATCACTGATATTAATTGCAGTTTCCAGCTTAAGAGCTATGGATCTGGTTAAGCACTATTAAAACCCTTTTTTTGGGTTTTTAAAAAAAAAAAAAAAAAAAAGCCTGCATGAATTTGCAATGGCAGGTAAGATTAGAAGCTTCTCCAGGTACCAGCAAAATAAAAAGTGTGCACAATTTTCTTTCCTTGTACTTTGTTTACAATGCTGAAAGAAGTTGACCTGTTGAAATAGCCAACACTTTACAAGGGAAACCTTTTAGCACTTTATCTCAGATCTATGAATAAACACAGAACCATTAAGGAGATGGATATAAAAAGTTGGTTTATTACTACTTTCAGGTGTTTTATTTTCTATACTGGGAGTAGGGAAATTTTACATTGGAAATTTACATACTTCGCAGTGCTTCGTACATGCTTCATCGTAATACCCTTCCTTGTGAGGAAGAAGGACATAAAATATCAAGCCAAAACTTCATCAGATAAATTATTCTACACGTGAGTGAATGCCTGCATCTAAATACTTGTTTGTTCTTAAAAAACCCCTCTAGCAATAGCTGCTGATTAAAATGAGGCACTGGAATATCAATTTGAAACAACAATCAAGATTCAGCCTGATAGCTGGAAGTTTCCACAATTAAACTCACACCAACACCATTTGTGTAAAAAGGAGCATGTCAGCAAGTCAGCAACCTACAGCAAAAGGACAATAAAGGACATCAGAGACTGATTGCAAGGCTTCAGACTGGCATCATGGCCAGGTGAGCTTGCAGGGAGGTTTCCAGACCCCACATCATGACATACAAATACAGAACAGCACCCTGTTCCCCAGGGTGAGAAGCTACCCCTTGGTTTTTTGTAGAGATCCACCAGGCAAGAGCATTTCTCCAGCACAGATGCTGCACTGCAAGCTCACACCCTGCCTTACATTGCAGTGACTTGTTCCCACTCCAAGAGCTGCTTCTGAGTGTGAACTGTAAAACAAGGAAGGTTGTTTGCTGATCACATGAGCATACCAATATTTTAATGTCTTTGCAAACCATGAGCAATCGTTTGAGGGGAAAGGACAGTTGGGAAGTTGCTCACAGGCAGGAGTTGACAGGAATGAGCTAGCCAGGACTCGCTGCATCCTCCAGCCAGCCTCTACCAAGTGTACTGGAAGGCCCTACAGGTTCACTGCCTCCCAAAGCTGGTGGGAGGGAAAACTTTTCCCCAAAGCTTTCAGGGTAGCACTGTCCAGCCATCATGGCTTGGTGAGCCTCCAGCCTGGGAGATGCACTTGTTCTCCTTGAGAGCTGCATGTTTCTCTGACACTGCAGCTGGCACCAGTGTGGGGAAATGAAGAACTGATGTATTTGTTTTGGATTAAAAGCAGTGGGGAAAATGCATGATAGTTGGTGGGGGACAGCCAGCGCAGTATTAGCTCCAGTGTCCTCTGCTGGCCTTTCCAAACTGGATTAAGCTAAATGACAGTAGATCATCAGATTAAACTCTATGCATACTATTGAATATGCATAAACATTGCATGCATTATATATGCAGATTACATGGCATAGCAGGGAGGAAGCGCAAGACCAACACAAGGGTAAAAATAACTATTAGTCTTTTAAATTCCCACTTCCACTTTTTCCATGCTAATGGTCCCCTAAATACCTGGTGTAGCCAAGTTCATAAACCAAACACATTAAGCAACAGATTTTGTCAGACTTTCCCATTATCTTAAATTATCTAGATTTGATAAACCCTAATGACTTTCTCCATTTGCCCACAGTGGCTCCTGGTGAGGAAAGGAAAAACCATAACTTCCAATCCTTTTCAGCTTTTAAATAAGGTTTCTCCCAGCCAGAGAGGTTAGATTTCAGCTTTCTAACATTGCTGCAAATACAGTGTCCAGAACCACAGTGAAACAAAGCCTCAGCTCTGTGCTGGTGTGTAGTGCAGTGGGTGTTTTTTTAAACTGAGCACCCCGGAAATGCCAGGGAACCTCTACAGAGTCTGCAGAAGGCAACTGAGAAAAGTAAGACCATGTCAGCAGGCTAGAATTTGCTGGATAGGCTTCTATGCTTTTACTAAAAAAAAAAACCCAACCACTCCCCAAAAAAACCCCCAAAAAGCCCCACCCCCCAAAAAAAACCCCTGAAACCCCAACAACACAAAACAACCCATATAGCACAAATATAAACTACAATGACTTTTTTGCCTTAATGTACTTGTGTGTGGGACTTTGATATTTCCTCCAAAGAGGAAACAATATTTTGCACATAAGACAGAAAAAGAAGGTGAAGGTGAGGGGTTTTTTTTGTTTGATCTTTAAGGCTAATAATAATCTATGTTACATGTCAGAAATAAGTGCAGTATAAACTATAGAGAATTAAGAAGTATGTGAGTTTTGGTGACACTCAACTTATTTTGAGGATTTTCAATGTTTAGAAAACTATGTGTGACCTGTGCCTCAGGGACACAACATATGCTAAGAGGGTATAAACTGGTTACTCAGCTGCTGAGAGTTTAGCTTGGTGTTGGAGTGATCCAAGTGGTTTGAGTTGCACTAACCTAACATTGAACTGGATTCAATACCCTTAGAGAGGAACAATTTGGAGGGAAGAAAAAAAGCAAAATGAGTGTGTTTTCTGACTCAAGCATTTTTCTTCAGCTCAGCCTCAGTTCACCCAGGGCTACAGCAATGTTTATTTTGAAGCATGCAGAGAGTGTGAGCAGGCATCCATCACTGAGAGGGCCGCCCCTTCCTTCAGTGGACACATCTTTGCCTCCAATTTCCTCCTCGTACTGCTGCCTCTTCTGCCCGGCATCAGCCAGAGGTGTGAGCACTCCCCCTCTCCTTCAGCACAGCGTCCAACAGTCAGGCTTGCCGTCAGCCTGAAGTGGGCACTGTGTCAATCAGAGAGTTAAAAATAGAAAGAGAGCTGCTTTCTTTTCCTCAGTAGTCTATAATACCTGTCAAAAATGAAGTGGCTTGTTTTTAGGCTAATGTTTGCTGACCTGTGTTCCTATACTGGGCCAGTAATTGCTGAAACCTGTGTTTGCTCTCTTAGCCTACCTATTCCAATGAACTGTCCAGGCTATGATAAGGTTGTTATGTGGTTTAGAGCAAGTATAATTTGGGAGAAGCAGAAAAAAAAAGGGCAAGCTAAGTGCTGGAATCCATGCCTCCCTTTTAAATCCTAGTTTAGAGATGCTGCTAAGGTTGTTATGTGGTTTAGAGCAAGTATAAGTCGGGAGAAGCGGAAAAAAAAGGGCAAGCTGAGTGCTGGAATCCATGCCTCTCTTTTAAATCCTAGTTTAGAGATGCTGTCCATGCAAATACTTCAAAGCATGTAAAGTGTGAGCAGCTATTCAGGACCAACTAACACTGTTATTACTGAATGAGCAACAGCATGCTATCAGGCAATATAAACTTCGGGTGGTGGGTGGCACAAAGCCATTACCAGCTTTGTTGTTATTAGTTCGCATTGAACCACCTCACCCTTAACTTTATAGAAATGTATGTTAAATGCCCTCAGAGGCAACTGGCACATTTTACTTGCACTACGGTCCTTTTGACTTCCCTGTCCCCCTCTTCTCTTCTCTATTGTGTCTTTAGACATGCCTGGTGATAGGGATGTGGTCGAGTGTAATGGAGGGGAAGAAGTGAAGAGAATCTAACACTCTCAGACTATAATCTTACTGTCCAATTCAGTGGGCTACCACTTAGTCAAACTTTGATATGATAATTAGCCTCTGGCCCCTTTGTAGCCTGCACTGTTTAGCTCACTGGAGATTTAGAAGATTGGCACTGGTCTCTCCCTCTCTCATTACTACTGCTGCTGTCTGAATGCTAACTTGCAATCACTGCAAGTAGGAGGACCGGGAGAGTCTGGGCATGCAGAGTTAAATCAGTCCAAAGGTTATTTGTATCACATTAAATTTTTTCCTGCCATTTGCTATATACAACAAGAAGAGGCTCTCAAATGAGGTAATGCACATGGAAGGCATTGATAATATATTATGACAGGTATAGTAAATTAGTTTGGAGACTACTATAAACAGTGTGAGAACATAGATTTTATTACAGTTTCATCTGTGGAAAGATGGCAAAAATATCGCTTTCTTAATAATTTAAGAGACTGTAGTTGCTTCCAAAATACTTTGATGAAAACTTCAGCTTCTTAGACAAGGGAGACTCCACTTGACTGGCCAGAGTCCAGCAGAGCTTTAGCAATTTAAACCAGATGAAACCGTGGCCCATAATGCTGTGTTTACACCCTCAGCCCTGGAGAACATTTAAACAGGACAGATCCAAGTTTCTACAGCCAGTGGAAAGACTAACATTAATTTCAGAGCTAAACTGAGCCATTAGTCAAATTGAGTGGATTTGTTTTAGATGAAACAGAGGCATATACAAAAACAAGTCAGATTGTCAGTTTCAAAAGCACAGATTTCAGAAGGTGAACTGATTAGTGAGGCCAGCCAGGCCAAGGAGTTGCAAGGTACTTCAGCCGAAGGAGACAATTTTTTCAATTTTATTGAATTTATTTTCAATAAAAGCTGCAAGGAGGTCTCTGGAATTCACTTCACAAGGAAAGGAGGAAAACTTGCAGGAAAGGGCTACAGACTGAAATAGGTAGAGAACCACCTTAGAAAGTTCTGTACAGCATCCATTTGGAAAGGAGGAAAGATGCACTCTGCAAAGAAAACTTCATTTTGGAGGCCAGGAGGCACAGACCTGGGGTAAACATTGCCAAAAGTCAAACCAAGTTAGAAGTTTGCAGAGGAAATTAAATAGCAATAATAAAAAGGAAATTGTAAAAAGTTATTTAGCTATTGAAACACAAAGATTTTAAAGGAGAAAAGAAGTGATGTTTTCATACTGAGAGGATTAGATCTGGCGTAGGTGTGTGAAAACTCTAAATGAAACTCAGCTTTGGTTTTCTGTAAGAACATTAAAATCTGGAGAAAAGGAGGACAGATATGGGATGAGTGTCAGGAAATCGGAACTACCTCCTCAAGGGAGAAGCAAAACTCTGAGAGCTGGATAAGCTCAGCCAGCAGTGAGTAGATCCCTCACCACAGGACTCTCAGAAACCTGGCAGATACTCCAAGTAATTTTGTCGAGCCATGAAGGAGAGGGATCCACATGACTTGAGAGCAGTAAATATAGCAACCATATTAAGAAAGTGAACTTTCATCTAAAGGCACATTAGCTTGATTGTAATAGTATGCAGGAGTACAGGGTGAATTTTAAAGGAAAGGAATAATTAATTATGTGATGATTAATGAAAAATCAAAGAAAGAACAACAACCTGGGCCTGCTAGCTGGAGGGTACAGGCCAGCCTAATGCCTTTCTTTGCAAGAAAGCTGATTGATTGATTTAAGGGAAGTAATTACAGCCGAGTAAAGCCATCTGAACATAAAAGAAGCACCCGTGATATGGGAAATCATTAGTTAAAATGGAGGGGAAAAAAATGAAAAGCATGCAAACAGTAGCAAGAAAGTGAGAAATGGCTTTAAAGGGAGATGAAAATGTGTTGCACTGAGGAAGTCTGTATCATTTCCCAGGGGAACCTGGATATTTTCAGCTGTTTCCATCAAGGACTCTGGTTGAATAAGTAGGTGTGTGTTAGTGAAATTTGCTCATTAGTCACTTGCAGGAGACAACTTGGCACAGAAAGACATCCGAACATGGTACAGGTAGTAACAGATAACCTGCAAGTCTGGAATAATAGTAGTAGTGTGAAATTTAACACCTGTTTCAAGTGTGATGAAACACTGGCACAAGTTGCCCAGAGAGGTGGTAGAAGCCCCATTGCTGGAAACATTTAAGGTCAGGTTAGACAGGTCTTTGAGCAACCTGATCTAGTGGAAGATGGCCCTGGTCACTGCAGGGGTGTTGGACTAGATGACCTTTAAAGGTCCATTCCTACCCAAACCATTCTATGATTTTATGATCATGCCTTTAGTATCTAACAGGAGGATTTCTGCAGTAGTCTAGGGATTCATCCAGGGGATTCACTACTACATTTCTGCAGGAGTCCAGGGAAGTGACAGAGAAGGAGTAAGAACAGGGAATTTTATTCACTTACAGGAGTTTCTATGAGTCACCAGGGTGATATGGCTGTGCAAAATGC
This sequence comes from Antrostomus carolinensis, assembly GCF_000700745.2. NCBI lineage: Eukaryota > Metazoa > Chordata > Aves > Caprimulgiformes > Caprimulgidae > Antrostomus > Antrostomus carolinensis. The sequence continues at coordinate 91,680 of NW_010334836.1, read as the reverse complement.
AAATGTCATCCTAGACTTTCTTAGGGAAAGTATTTCCAGTAGATGTAGGGAAGAATTCACAGCCTTGCACAGCACACTAATCAGTGTTACTTAGAATATCAAGAACCAGACCACCAACTCACATTCAGGAGAGGGAAGTTCATATGGAGGAGGTAAGATGAAAAGCTCTTCTCTGTGTCAAGAGATAAGGAGAGTTTGACTTGCTTAGCAACTCAAAGACTTTAGAGTGCTTAAAATGATTTCTTGGTTAAGTAGAGTATATAGCCCGATGTGCATTTTCGGTTCAAAAACAAGTATCCTTGCACATATGTCTCCCTAGGGAAGAGCCCTCATCTTCTAGTCCTAGTTTCCGCAGAGATCTCTGCAGTGGTACTGGCCTGAGGGAAGGTATATACCTGATGGTGCCTAACTCCATCTCTGGTAAGGCGTCTCCTGTTTTCTGTCAAGTTTGGACTTACTTACCTATCACACCTGGGAAGGGATGAAGAGACTCTCTAAGATAAAAGAATGCAGTAATCAGAGAGGTTACTTTAAAATCTGTCATCATAGCTGGATTTAGGAACCTAAAACATCCCTCTGGGTACAGGTAACCAGAAGCCTGTCTTACAGAGGGCTAAAGATAGAAGACATGAACCCTACATTAAGGGCTAGATACAAGGGTTGGCCTTCTTATTCTAAGCAATTGAGGTAGGGAGAGTTTTAGGGAGTTTTTGATGTAATAGCTCAATGTCTAATGTACTTGACAAGGCAACAGGAGAAGCGGGCTGAGTACTCTCCTCTGCCTGGAAAGCTCAGACTCATATTTTGCTAAGTTTTATAAGAGAGGGTCCTAACCTATAAGCTGTAAGTGAATCTGGGGTATGGAGATAGTTCACCTTTTGTGTTAAAGCCGTATCACTGAGCATATGAAAAATTAATATTTATGAGGCTATGGAGGGAGCAAGCAAGAGCAAGCAAGAGAATACAGCTTATTAAGAGGGTTTGACTGAGGGGAAGGTAGGCAGGCAGAGCAAACAGCATGAGCCTTGTTCCCTTACGAAATTGGAATAAATAGTAATTAAAGTAAACAGTTTGCCCTTTCCTGGAGACAGGATTGCAACTTTTCATGTGATCTTTGTTATAAACAAACGATAATTCCTTAGAAGACTTAGAAGAGAAATACATATGTCCTTGTGCATATGATCACATGGTGAAATCAGGTTTGGATCACATCTCTCAAAGGACTTATATGTAAAGACATACTCCTAGTGAATCCCAGACACACATGGGTGTTGAAATCTGGCCATTTTATCTGTGCATCATCTAGGTTAGCCCTTTGGATGGAATTCATCTCACCTGATCAACATGGGACATCAAATGGAAGCTAGTTCTCCAGGTGCTCCTGTGATCAGTGAAAGGATTTCAGCAGTACTACTTGGTGTGTTCATCCCAGACAGAGGTAGACCAATCTGCCATCTTCACAGGTATCTCTGCTGGTTACAGGAAAATCTGGACAGCTAGCTTAGATGGCATACCATGTGTTTAAGAGCTAACACCAGGCAGGAGAAATCTCAATGTGTGGACCTTAGCATACAAAGATCCAAGTCATGGCGACTTGGGCTCCTCCGGGGTTCATATGTTTTTGGGAATTGTACCTAGCAAAAGGCAGGATGGAGAATGAAGATCAGCTTGACTGTGAGAGACTTCAGGCCAAACAGCTGCGGATCAAAGAGTTTAATAGCTCTATTGGCTCAGAAGGTAGAGTTTTGCATGTTCAGCAAACCTAATCTCTTCATTTAACTTAGAAAATTTACAAGCTCTCCTGGCACAGTTGGTGGAGCTTGTAACTTTTGTGGTCAGATGAAGCCAATGGAACATAAGTGTTTTGAGTGCCAGGTAGTTCAGATGTTCCTTTCCCTCCTTCTTCCTTTAAAACAGCAGAAAAATAAAGGTAAACAACTACCATTAAGACTAAAAATAGAGCATTCAGATCCCAGGAAATCTCCCAAATTAGAGATCCCACTGCAGAAATAATCCTATCCCACCTATCTTTCTCCTTTCTGTAAGAAGTGTTTTATCATCAACATGTAGCAAGACCACAGAGATTATCATTGTTCTGTTGGCAGTTGGCAGCACTCACTTCAGGAATATCTTTCCTGTTTCAGGGCTTGATTTTTTTCATTAACTTTAATGCTTCACTTTTCATTATTGTCCAATTGGAAAATGACATGACAAAATCATTAGGAATGATGCCAGTTGGATGCAGCAGTTCACTTACCACACACCTACTCATTTTCCTGTTTGTGTAACAAGGCTCTGCACGTGCAGATAAACAAAGAAGAGTCCTGCAGGTCCAGGAATAAGTCAAACATAAAGAAAGAAACAGGTAAGCCAGCTAACTCCTTATTGCCAAATAATTCTGAGCTCGTTGGACCCATCGATAGTTTAGAGGGAGCTCGAGTACATTAACGAGGAAAATGCTAAGGGGGAGCATTATGGGGGGTTATGCCTACTCTGCGTCCAGAGGGCAGCCCCAGCTGCCCCAGGGTGTGTCAGACACAGCACAGATGCAGCAGCCCTGTGGGAAGGTCCAGATAAAACCAGCCTCCTGGGCATATGGGACAGCTGCACTCAAACATGTCCAGCATGAGTCCACTGCCCACGCACACCTCTGGCACAAGCTACCCGCAGGCAGTCTCTGCAGGCTGTCACTGAGGTGGGGTGGGATGGGATAGAGTGGGAAGCATGGCTGCTCTAGACAGCATTTTCCATGGCAGTAGAGCTTTTGTGTACAGGGTTTGATTGAAAAAGGCCCACTTCAAAACACTCCAGAGGGAAAAGCAGTAGCAAAGGCTCAGTAGTGCTTGAGGTGGAAATTCTGGTACCAGCTTTGAAGGTTTCACACTGTGGGGAGTCTGACCCAATACCCAGGATGAGAAGAGATTAACCACAGTCCTTTTTGTGTGGGCACAAATGTAGCTAGCATTGCAAACAAGCCATCAGAGAAGAAAGAAGTGTCTTTCACCTCTCCTTCTTTAACTTTTTACTCTGAAATACCTGTGAGGTTGTTTTAAGCAACAGAGCTCTTGTGTCACCTCTGACTCCTGTGCCAGTGTGAAGTTCTTGCTGCAGGAACACCTGAAACACCTCTGGTATACACAACACATTGCTTAACTGAACAGGGCCCAGGGCCACAGCAGTTTCACAAACACCTCATCTTTTTCAGAAGCAATGGTAAGTATTGGCTTCTAGGACTCAAGATCTGTGAATGTTTCCTAGAAGTGCAAGTGTGACTGTAAGACCAATAAGGTCATCATGAGAATGGAGCCACAGTCTTAGTGCTGTGACTTTTAGCTTCTGGGGTGCAATGTGAGGTTTTCTGCATATCAGGGATGTCAGGCTCTGCAAACCACTCTGAGTTCATTGCTGAATTAGGGCATTTGAATATGGATCTATATCTGCACCATCTTTTCCATGAAGTCCAGAAAAGATTCTAATTAGGACTTTGGTTTGAGCTTGCCTCCAGAAAGCTTGTTCTTTGTCTTCACTGTCTAAACTCAGTTTTGAAGTTATTCCACCATTTTTTCCTATGTGCTTATGCATACACATCCACATATATATTTCTTTTCCATCTTTTTTAAAGATCTACCATCTTTTCATAAAAAACCAGGATGTATACCTGCATTTGATAGTTCGTAACTGAAGGGCAGGCAAACTGGTTGTTTTTATCTCTATTCCACTGATGTCCTAAGAAAGTAAGATTTTACAATCTTTTTCTTGGGTCATCTTTCCTCTGAGATTTTGAGCTCACTGACAGTTGCAATCAGATTTGACAAAGGGACAGAAAGTCTTAATTCCTAGTCCTGTTAAAATCAGTAGCTACTTAGAGGAGAAGATTAATTTCTTCAGTGAAGGCAAGTTTTCAGGGCACCAGTTCCTCCAACAGCCAGCACATCCCACCTGATTGCCAAGCCCCCGTGCTATCTACTGTTGAGGTGCAGCAAGGAGTCAAGAAGGGAGGACTTTGGGGGGATGTGGAGGGCAGAGGAAGGAGCTGGAGCCTTTCTGGGACCCATGATTGTGAGGCACTGGTGGTGTTGCACTGAGGTAAGGATAGGCTGTTCTCGTATGCTGAAAATAAGTTTTAGCATATACCACTCATTGAATTCAGTAAGAAACATGCAATAACCTAGTCATATTGTAAACATGCAAAGAAAATGGTATTACGCTCCCTTCAAAGAGACTATTAGTGTACCTAAACAGAGACTCTTTACTCTGCAAAAAACCTCCCATTTATCTCAGTGGTAGAAGACCAAGAATATACCACTTGGAAGTGATTTTACTCTTTCTGAATGAAGAGGAATTTTGCCTCTTCTGTGTCTTCCTGGATAGTTGGACTAACATAAAAGTGCCTGATTCCTGTGGCTAAACTTGGAATTAATCGATACGCAGGCCAGCAATATCTCTCTCTTTTTTATATATATTTTTGCAGTGGAAGAATAATAAAGTTCTCTCTAGTTCCCAGATTTTAGCTATTTTTAGAATTAAATATAGTGCAAGTGTTTTTTGTGTTCTTCTTTTGAAACGGGAGATGAGAGGACCTTGCTGATTGGTAGATCAGCTCCAGGTCAAGTCTTTTACAAACAGAATGACCCAATGTTGGCAAGATCAAAACTCCTTTTTAGTTCCTTGTGTGAAAGTGGGTGCATTCAAACTTTCTGTTTGACAGCCTCAGATCTTCACTGTTGCTGCTCGTGGTAAGCCCTGATACATATTTAGGCATCAACTTTAGTACTAGTACTCCGCCTGCTTCAGCACAAAGTTATTCTATTCCTCATCATTTGGACCCTGAGCACTTTTGCTCTTGACATGGAGTCCAGAGCAAGCTTCAGTTTTGCTTTCTCCCAGCATTTTCTGTGGACACATACAGTCCTTTTGCAGGGCCATGGAAGACACCTTATGGACAGCTGCAATATTTTCTGCAGTGACGTAATTAATGCTGATGATAGATGCCATTATTAAGCATTGAGCTGACCCTACAGGGTGAACCTGTGAAAGGAAGGTGCAGTGATTTGACCACAGTCACAATGTCACTATAATCCCAGTCCTTTTTCTGCCTTCTCTCCACTCTATGACAGTTTCATTATGACTTTTAAAGTTCCAACATAAGCAAGCTTGTAACCCATTTGGTCTGAGTTAGTGATGGCTCTGTAACTTGTGTGACAATTTATTTTATTCCTAGTAGTGGCTAAAATTTGGCACTTTTGTTGCTAGCCATGTCCTCACATCAGGTCCCAGGCAAATGCCTTAATGCAGCACCTCAGGGCGCCCAGCGCGCACATGTCTCTGGCTGGTCCCTTACATGCCGCATCCTGCCAAGCAGAAGCATTCACAATCACGAGTCAGGCCTCAACACTGTGTGAGAGTCTCCAGAAAAAAAGAAAAAAAAACCCTAGTAATTCTCGGTAACTTTAATCTTAGGGAACTTTTGGTAGTTACGGCTTGCAACTTGCTTTGCAGAAATGTTGGAGGGTTGTTCTTACGTTCCTG